>NC_057936.1:2824349-2916849 GCF_018555375.3 Anguilla rostrata
GTGAAAGGGAGAGACCTGAAATATGCACACTTATGAGCGATAATATCACATCATGTACATCGTGTACTTTTTCGGAACATTCAGAGTAGGGACCTGTAGATTATGGCGATTTGGGTGATAAACTGTATCTCTGTGGTCATAATGGACTCATTATCACAGTCTTAAAGCCATAAGTGAGGCGGTACAGGTGAAAGGTGGGAAGATGGAAACGCTGATCGCTCTGACCCTGACACCATACCCCAAGCTTATGGGGGCGACATAGCTCAGGAGGTAAGAGCGGTTGTCTGGCAGTCGGAGGGTTGCCGGTTCGATCCCCCGCCCTGGGCGTGTCGAAGTGTCCCTGAGCAAGACACCTAACCCCTAACTGCTCTGGTGATTGAGAGGCATCAATTGTAAAGCGCTTTGGATAAAAGCGCTATATAAATGCAGTCCATTTACCATTTACCATACCTCCACCGGATGGTGATAACAGGTTTACTCAGCCAACATCTGTTTGCAGTCCTATCTGACGAAAGGCTGTCCGATGGCAGATTGTGTCAGTGAAATTTAGGACAAAGTCTGAACAGGTTCAAAAAAGCTTTCTGGCTTTTGAAAGATTACAGACCGGCTGAAAAGAAAGTTGTACATTTACGGTCTTGTTTTAGCGGTGAACCTCAATTAATTCTGAATTATGCGGAGACACGACAAGGGAGATATTAGTCTGTGTCCTTGTCTACGTCTTCCAATTCTATGTGCCAGTCTCTGTACCTGTTCACGTCCCTGTGTTGATCTGTAGAAGTCTGTGTACTCGCCTGTGTCCCTTTCTGTGTGTGCAAATCAATGTCCCCGTCTGCGACACTGTCTGCCTTTTATGTACTGGTTTATGACTCAATCTGCCGCTGTCTGAGTCTATTTCTGAAGCCAGATCTCTTGCTGCTTGACTTGGCTCATAAAGCAGGCTTGAAGCCTAATATCTCCCTTGTCGTGTCTCCGCATAATTCAGAATTAATTGAGGTTCACTGCTAAAACAAGACCGTAAATGTACAACTTTCTTTTCGGCCGGTCTGTAATCTTTCAAAAGCCAGAAATCCAGGACTGGTGACTCTGTGCTTTTTTGAACCCGTTCAGGCCTAAATTTCACAGACACAATCTGCGATCGGACAGCCTTTCGTCAGACAGGACTGCAAACAGATGTTGGCTGAGTAAACCTGTTATCACCATCCGGGGGAGATAAGCTCGGGGTATGGGGTCAGGGTCAGAGCGATCAGCGATTCCATCTTCCCACCTTTCACCTGTACCGCCTCACTTATGGCTTTGAGACTGTGATAATCTGAGTCCATTATGACCACAGAGATACAGTTTATCACCCAAATCGCCATAATCTACAGGTCCCTACTCTGAATGTTCCCTAAAAAGTACACGATGTACATGATGTAATATTATCGCTCATAAGTCTGCATATTACAGGTCTCTCTCTTTCACAAACTATTTATGGGTATTATAATATTGTGACTCAGTCTTATAATGGTATGAAGGCCCTTATATACTTTAGAACATGTAGTGACTTAAAATTATTTTAGGATACAAGTGAAATCATTTGTTGCACTTTGAACTGATGCACTAGTACGTCGCTCTGGATAAGAGCGTCTGCTAAATGCCTGTAATGTAATGTAAAAAATGTAACGTTATCTACAGGTTTCTTTTTGCTTTATATTGTTTCACACATCAGACTTTAGGTGGATGTTTTCCCAGAATGAAAGCGAATCAGCTTTGCCTCTCTCTTTCCACTTGTAAACAATTAGGGCACATTGACAGAACGTGGTGTCATGGAAAGAATAACAGCTGACTGGATTTGCGGACATGGAATATTAACCCCCTTTATCTTATTATTATTATTATTATTAATTACATTTATATAGCACTTTTCCAAATGCTCAAAGTGCTTTACAGTGAAGGGGAACTCGCCTCACCCACCACCAATGTGTAGCACCCACCTGGGTGATGCACGGCAGCCAATTTGCGCCAGAACGCTCACCACACATTAGCAAAGGTGGAGAGGGAAAGAACATTTATTTAACCAATTAAGTCTGGGGATGATTTTAGTGGCAAGTTGCGAGAGCCAGATCTGGGATTTGGCCAGGGCACCGGGGAACCCCCTACTCTTAGCGATAAGTGTCATGGGATCTTTAATGACCACAGAGAGTCAGGACCTCTTGACAACCTTTATCTTGACAACCATTAGAGATTGAGCGCCCATAATAGCTGATTATTAACTTAATGCTTAAGTGTGCCAGAACCTGTTCCTTAGCACTTGCTGACAAATGGTTTAATTCTCAGTTCAGCTAGTTCTGATCGGCTTGCCCTTTATATCTAGAGGAGCTGGCCACTATTGAAATGTTGAAGGACTTGAACACAGTGCCATCTGCAGGCAGAGACTGTACTGCACATTTGTATTTGAAGTAACGTTAGGCTGACAAAATGAGTCAACTATCTACTGCCATCTTGTGGACAGTTTCAGTGTGGAAGTCAATTGTTGGGTTGATTTACTTGGTCCTCGTAACTCTTGTCAGTTGGGATGAAATAAACGTTTTTCAAAATGACTTCACACTAAACAATGAAAACTGAGTAACACAATAGACCTGTTATTTAATGCAGAATTATGGCGACATCTTGACTTTGGTGTAGTGTAGTGCAGTGGTATTTATCTGATGACCACAAATCATTTGCAATAAAAAACTATTATTCCACTGCATGAAAAACTTTGTCTCTGTGTTACCCTGTGTTAGCCCCATTTTATCCTGGGTTTCTCTGTGTTGCCCATGTCCTCAGTGGCCCTGTGTCACCCTGTGTTACCCCGTGTTGCCCTGTGTTACCCTGTGTTACCCCGTGTTACCCCGTGTTGCCCTGTGTTACCCCGTGTTACCCTGTGTTGCCCTGTGTCACCCTGTGTTACCCCGTGTTGCCCTGTGTTACCCTGTGTTACCCCGTGTTACCCCGTGTTGCCCTGTGTTACCCCGTGTTACCCTGTGTTGCCCTGTGTCACCCTGTGTTACCCTGTGTTACCCCGTGTTACCCTGTGTTGCCCTGTGTCACCCTGTGTTACCCTGTGTTACCCTGTGTTACCCCGTGTTGCCCTGTGTTACCCTGTGTTACCCCGTGTTGCCCTGTGTTACCCTGTGTTACCCCGTGTTGCCCTGTGTTACCCCGTGTTACCCCGTGTTGCCCCGTGTTACCCTGTGTTACCCCGTGTTGCCCTGTGTTACCCTGTGTTACCCCGTGTTGCCCTGTGTTACCCCGTGTTGCCCTGTGTTACCCCGTGTTGCCCTGTGTTACCCTGTGTTACCCCGTGTTGCCCTGTGTCACCCCGTGTTACCCCGTGTTGCCCTGTGTTACCCCGTGTTGCCCTGTGTTGCCCTGTGTTACCCCGTGTTGCCCTGTGTTGCCCTGTGTTACCCCGTGTTGCCCATGTCCTGGGTGGCCCTGTCGCCCTCAGCCTGACGGGCGTGTCTCCTCCCTCAGTCCCAGGTGAACGAGGACTCGGGTGCCCCGGAGGACGAGCTGACGGAGGAGGCGGTGGCGCTGTGCCAGCGGCTGGGCAGCAGTGCCACGCGCGTTTCGGAGATCGCCGGCGGACGGGACCGCGCCGTCCACGCCGCCATCCAGGAGGGCATCAACCGCGTCAACGAGCACGCCACCTCCAACGCCCAGCGCATTCAGAAGTGGACCGTGCTGGACAGAGACTTCTCCATCCTCGGAGGGGAGCTGGGTGAGAAGGGGGCGGGGTCTCGGAGATGGGCGGGGTCTAAGAGGGGTGGGGCCTCATAGATGGGCGGGGTTTCAGAGGGGCAGGGTCTCAGAGGGGAGTGGACCTGAGTGACTGGGCTAAAGTGGAGCAGTACCCACCCAAAATTACTGTAAGAAAATGAAGAGTCATGGGTCTCCACACCAGTCGCATTTATAACAGATTTGTCTTCCAGTGTTGAGTTTAAATGGTGGTGCTCTTGCAGTACTGACAGGACCAGTGTTGAGTTTAAATGGTGGTGCTCTTGCAGTACTGACAGGACCAGTGTTGAGTTTAAATGGTGGTGCTCTTGGAGTACTGACGCAGGACCAGTGTTGAGTTTAAATGGTGGTGCTCTTGCAGTACTGACAGGACCAGTGTTGAGTTTAAATGGTGGTGCTCTTGCAGTACTGACGCGGGACCAGTATTGAGTTTGAATGGTGGTGCTCTTGCAGTACTGACGCGGGACCAGTATTGAGTTTGAATACCGGTTCTCTTGTAGTGTGCTGCTGTCTGACCCCCCCCCCCTTCCGTCTCTTTCAGGCCCCACGATGAAGCTGAAGAGGCCAGTGGTGATGAAGATGTACAAAGAGCAGATTGAGAATTTCTACAAAGAAGTGGCGACCCCCACCACCCCTGACAACCCCCTGCCCCCCAAATAAGATTCTGACAATAGCATCTCCGCCCCCTTTCAGAAGAGAGGGGCAAAGAGCAAGCATCGCAGTGAAGAAGGACACACACACACACACACAAACACGCTCATATGCACACACACACGTACCTCACACACATATGCACACACACACCTCACACACACACACAAACACGCTCATATGCACACACACACATATGCACACACACACCTCACACACACACACACACACACACACACACACACACAAATATACCCACACACACACACACAGGTATACACACACACCTCACACACTCACACACACACAAACACAAGCACACACACGCATGCATGCCCACACACAAAAACACGTACACACACAGGCAAGGCTACTTTGTTCGAACAACTCACCACAATCTTTGTGCAGTTCCCGTTTCAAGTTTAACTATTTCCCTGGGATCTTTCTGCTAAATTGTAAATCGATTATTTTTTATTTTTGTTTACACTTGCTGGCGTCATAAAAACAGTTAGTAAGCGCATCCATGGAATAAGTAAATCATCTGTTTGTAAAGACACTGCTATAAGCTAACTATTATTGTGATGAAGTACAATAACATCTAATGGGGCATTGTAACTGTGCCGTGTTTTTTTCACGTGAGTGCTTTAAAATACGAAAATACAGCTCAAGGGTTGATCTTAAATAATGGTATTGGAGGACCTAAGTAGAGTAATTGTTTTGTTTGTTTATTGTTATTATTTTTGTGACATTTATTTATTTTTCATTTGCCAAAGTTTGAGTGTCCCCAAAGTATGTTGTGCACTCGGAGTGAAGATTCACCTCAGAAAACTAAAGATTTTAAACCAGCAAAGATTTTAAAACAAATGTGGCTTTGACAGAATGATTTTTGTCAAAGTGGAATACAGAGGACGAACAGGTCAGGAGTCATTCTACAGGGAAAAATGTAAAACATATCATTGTGTTATTTATTGATGTGGGACGTTAGCTTTGTTTTGTGTTGGTCTGGTTTCAGTGTAGCGTGTTACCTGGATGAAAGCTGGGAAAAAAAAGCCTGTGTAACTCATCCGAACGTTGCCGTGTGCAATGTAGAGCTGCCCTTTTGCACTGTGAAGCCCTTGGGCTTCTGGGAAATGAAGTTTTATCTGAAGACTGACACTTGCACTCTATTGGAAGGAGCATGAGCAGATCTGCTTTCTGGTCCATTAGCACTGAAACCACACCCCCAGATATTCAAGCCATAATACTTCAGTTTCATGCGTTTTGCGAACAATGAATTCTGTGTATTTAGTTTTTTTTTGTGTCTGTTATGATTTGGCTGTCATCTTAATGTTTTGAAAAGTTAATTTTGGGTGTAAAATTGCTGGGGAACCCATTTTTTTGTGTGTGACGTTGTAAATATATTTTATATACAGTTCCTCTCTGTGGTCTTATTTTGACCCCATTGTGTAGCATCCGGTGTTTGTGAAGTGTAAGGTTCTCGAGTGTTTGTGGGTCTGAGAGACTCAGCGCTAAACGCCGCCTTGACCTTAAATGGCTGTTTCTGCATGAAATGTCCAGCGCGTTACACACAAAGACAGAGCCCTCTGCTTCTCTCTGTTCAATTTTACCCGTAAATTATATTATCGGTGGATGACTTTGACGATATGGGAAATGTAATTTATGGAGTTTAAATTATCTCCGGTTTTTGTATGTATTTGACAGTGCGTAAAAGACGACGTTCTGCTGTAAGTTTATTAAGAACCTAGAGTGGAAGGCAGTGCACCTGGGGACGTAAAACCTAATCTATCTTGCACTGATTTTCCTCTCAAATTACCTGAGAGGAGATGAGCCGAATGTTTATATCGTTGTCTTCGTGCTTTTACATTTACCTGCGTTTTTTGGTGGTATTCTGTGTGAGGATATTGATCTAGTTTTTTCATGGTTTGATATGTAGCACCGGTTTATAAACGGGAAGCTTCAGGGGTTTCAACCTTCCAATATTTCTGACGGAATGCATGGCCTTGGTTTTATTTTGAAGTTGATTTGGAATCCCCCACCCCACCCCACCCTACCCTCAACTTGCTTTCAGGGTTTAAATTCAGGGGGATAGTAGCATTTTGACCATGGGTAGGCTATATGACAAAATACTTGAATTAAACAAAAAAAAAATTTTTTTTTTAAACCTGCCGTAGATTATTATGCTGTCCAAAGAATCCATTGGCATGTCACATTATGTAGCCTGTTAAATCTTTCGTCCTACAGACCTATATACATCTCTCACATGGAAATGACCAAATATAGTTATGGGAGAACAATTCTTCGTGCAACCTAAAATGGGCGGCATTACCAAGTGCTACGAGCGAATAACTGATATCAGCCAACAATTCGGTCCCGCTGTGGAACGTTTTGATTGGCTCAAAGAAGTCAGTGATTGACAGTTTATTGTTGCTTCATCCATTGTTGCGTTCGCGAAAGCTGACTCTCCCGGTGTTACGGAATGTGCTTTCAGCGAGCATTTCTACGTACAGTACAGGGCAGATTAACTGTGGCGTGAGTACGAGACAGTCTGGTATCCGAGCAGGAAAGGTTTTTAGGAGGAGAAACTAGAATTATTTTTTCCCCCAGTGTCCAGCCTGTGGCATGAGGGAATCGCAATTGGCATGCAGCGTTTTACGCAAGCCTTGAAATGTACGAATTAACAAACTCCTTTTTCTTTTTTTTAAGGAGAAATGATGGTGAAACCATGTCATGTTCTTTTTTTCCTGCCATCTCTTGGAAAGTTTGCGGCAGGTGGTGTTGAAACGGAAATATTTCAATTTCAGCCGTTGCGAAAAACTGCTTTGAAACAACGAAACCGCCGTGGCCTCGCGGGTGACCATTTTCAAATCCGTTCGTTTGAGGCGGCCATCGTAATTCGGCCTCGCGGCAACTCAATACAGTAACGTAGGCTGATTGTGCTCGGCACTGCCACGTGTTGGTAGTCTTGTTTTTTCCCCCATTTGCAATATGTGATCTTGTTTACATATCGAGTTCTAAAGAAATGTGACCTGGATCAGTGTTCCCCAAACATGTCCCCTGCTGCAGGTGGAACACATCAAATACCTGGATTCGGCTGGGGGAACCAGAGGACAGGTGTGGGAACCACTGACCTCAATGGGTTGAAGGCACACCTGAACTTGAGAGCAATGCTGGTTTTACCTGACTCTGAACCTTTTGAGTTTTGAAGACTTTTGTCACTATGTTTAGTGAGAGAGGTTTTCTCATGCATCACCCTCTTTGTCTATAATTAATGTGCAGGCCTGTTTCAAAAGGGTAAGGAGAAGGGAGATGATTGTGTCTATCTATGGTGTGTGCTCAAATGAGAAAATAAATGCATATTACCCAACTGACTTTTCAGTTTTGTATTTTTTTCCCACTGTTTAATGCAATTCAGCGCAATGAAGTAACTGAGAACAAACTCCACATGCAAAATGTAAAACGGTTAAAAAAAAAAAAACTAGTGTGACCTTTAATGTAATTTACAGCAGTCCGTTTACCCCACAGTCAAAAGGTTTTCATGTTGGAATGAAAAGTGCTCAAAGTGTGTTGCTGTTCTTGTAAAGTCAGGACAAATAATCTAAATATCAACCCTTTATATACATCAATTACCACATGTCCATCTAAATTTTTTCTAAGTCACAAGTTTGATGCCACTTACCATTATCAGCACACTGACTGCAATACTTGGTGACAAGATGTACAGCTTTTACATGAATTTCACAACTATTCATGTGAAAAGTGTACTTTGCCATGGGTTTCAAAATGTAACTCCACCTCCCAAAAGTCACCCTGTAGTTTAGTCTCCCTGACGATTAGACCAAAATTCATCTTAAATGTATTTTTTTTTTTTTACACATTTGTCCTTTAAAAAGTCAGCAAAAGGTCACAGAAGATGTAACTCTGATGTGGGTGATAACTCAACAATGATGAAAGAGCATTAGAACGTTGCCAACGGTTACCAATGATTGTAGGATCCTCTATGGGACCTTCAGATATCTGAAATCACATGACCTCAACCTGACCTCTCCACACTTCTCTTGCAGCAGGTCAGAAAAATCTCAGAGTGCAAAATAAAATACATACACACAAGCAACATTACAGTAATCAATGACTTTATTAATAATACGATTTTAAAACAAAAAGAAAAAAAAAGAAAATAACATTAAAAAAAAAAAAAGATCGCCCTTATTACAACTTGCATTATAAGACCACATGGTGGCGTTGTATGCCAAGTTAATATATACCCAATCGAATTCTGCTTCTGCTCTTCGGCCTATAGGTGGATTTACCAACGTTAATGTCAAAAACAATTCAGCCCCCACAACCCGGTAAATACAGTCAACGCCCCCGTCCCTCCCCCCATCACAGACACGTACCACAACCACAGTCAGAGGAAGACACTTCCCCCCACAATTCCACATTCCTAACAGTATCCGGAGAAGGACAGAAAAAAAAAGACCATCTGAATGTTCTTTTTTTTTTTTTGTCTTCCCCGCCGCCCCCATTTTAATTACACATAGTAGATAGTCTACTTTTTGATTATTTTACACTTATATATAATATATTTTTTAAAAACAAACACCTCCCATACCGATCTCTTTTCCTGTGCCGTTTCGGATTTCTTATCCGTGATCAGATCGGACACGACTTTAGGAAGGACAGTTCACTTTCCGGAGGTTCTGGCTATCGTTTCAGTTTTAGGGTTTTCATGTTTTCAATTTGCCCAGACGGTTTTTTTTTTTGTGTGCGACGAAGGACATTTTAGACACGCACAGAAGTTCGTGACGATCTGGCTGACTGTACAAGGCCGGGTATTATTGCGGGCATATTTCCTTACTTCAGACTACGAGCGCCCCAATGTCCCCAATATACCCCACCACTGCAAACCCAGCAGGTCATCAGGAACATCTCCAAGTATCGAAAAAAAAAAAACTGTCTGGGCCAATCAAAAAAAAAAAAACTGACGTTACAACCTTCAGAAAGTGCACCGTTCTTTTTTACGACAGTCCCCAGAAGCACCGTGCGAAGGAGGGGAATTAACAGTTTGTCCTCGGGCTTTCGTAGCCATAGCTCACAGAGTACGGACAATAACAACGCTGCCACATACTTTGAGTAAAAACACTCAAATATCGTCAAGGACACGGACACACAGAAACAAACTTTTCAGTGAAAAATCCTAAATCGCTGTCGTCTTCTCAATACGCGCTTTCAAGATGATAACGACATCACCTCCTTAAAAATGTACATCGACCCCTTACCCCAAAACCCCCTCCCACCTCCTCCGCCCCCCCCCACCCCCCATACCAGTTCCATCGTGTCCTACTACAACCATGATTTAGCACACTACAATGGGCCTGTGTCTGCACCTTAACAAAACAAAGCTCAGTCATGATCTTCCGTCTGTGACAAAAACATACCAATAAAATAATAAGACAATTAAATAAGAATTTATTAAAAAAAAAAAAAAAAAAGGTTGGCAAAAAACCAATACTATTCTGCATGTAAATATTGTATAAAATTCTTAAAAATACAGTTTAGATAATTACATAAGTACTGAAGTCACCACAGCCAAAAGTGCAGAGGTATATAAATAAAATTGACTGTTAGAAGACAGGAGTTTTTTTTTATTCTCTTGTAGTCGAGCCACACAGAGCTGCTACTCACCCCTTCCCTGAACCCAACCCCCCACCCATGAACCCCCACTTCATTACATGGAGGTCAAAGGTCAAAGTTCATGAACTAGGACTTGGGAGTTTAAAAGTTCACACACAGGGACCAGAAAACGCACGCGCGCTTCCCCCACATCTTCACGCACACACACGTTCTAAGTTTTTACTGGGACTTCTGAAAGGAGTTCAGTTTGCCTTCGATGTGGGAACGCGTTCCAGGAATGGTCAGAATGGACAGCCAATGAGAAGCTGCGAGTAGAGAGTAAGGCCCTGTGCTTTTTTTGCTTTCATTGTAAATAAAGCACTGTGAATCGTCTTCTAAACACTTTCTTTTGCAGGCACACACGCGCGCACGCACACACACACACACACACACACACACAAAGTGTGTGTGTGGGGGGGGGGGGGCAGGGTTATGTCCCAAACCAGGCAAACAGAATGGTGCAGTTATGAGATACTAACAGCATAATAAATACGCATATCACATGAAAAAGACAGTGAGAAGGCCAGGGAGAAGGGTGGGGGGGGGGGGGCACTTCAAGTGTAATAACAGGACAGGTGGAACAGCAGTGAACTCGACCTGCATCAGCGGCTGAAAGAGGAGCCTGCGCCTCAGCAGTGGAGCTGCACCGCGAGGTTCTGCAACCCGCACACAGCTGACTGAACAAACTCAGCCGCGTCAACCGGAAAAAAAACAAAAAAAACACCAAAATGGCGGCGTGCAGCCGGGTTCCATCGCTAAGGAGACACTTGGGTAGAGGCAGCCCACTCTCCCCAAACCCCACACTGCCCCCCTCCTCCCCCCCCCCCCAAATTCCACTTGAGTACCTCCGTAGCCAAATGAATAGCATAATGCACACAAATTTCTCAAAACAAAAATAAAAAATAACATACTTTTCTCATAGGACAGATTATGACTTGGTACCAGTGAGGGTGACTGAGAATTAGCCATCTGAGAATGCCCCCCCCCCCACCCCACTCCCACCCCCACAGTAAATCGAGTATTTGCAAAGGCACTAAAAGGACAGAGGGTAATCTTGCTAGCCCTGTAAAACAAAAACGTAGAAAAACACGAGAACAGTACATTCATGTTTCAAGGATTTCCTAACTGACATCGATCGCAGCTATCAAAAAATAATTGTAAAATATCAGTATAAAAATAAAATACAAAAAAAAAAAAAAAAAAAAAAACAAAAACAAAACAAAAATATGCCCATTCTGTGACCAGGTGACTATGGCTGCATCTTGTCCCCCCCCCCCCCAAAGTCAATTTTGGAGCTCCCCCTCCCCCTCCACCACAACCCGATAGCCCTTTCACCTCACAAAGACTTGGGAACTGGGGGTAGGAGGGAAGTGTAAGTGGGAGGGGGGGTACAGATAAGGGTCAGCAAAAGGAGGAGGGAGGGGCACCTGAACGGCACTGGAATGAAATTTAGGCGGCCAGCCGACGGTCGACCGACAGCGGAACAGCCGGACCCCTCCTGGACCCGTCCGGCTCCTCCGAAAAGCAGACAGACCTGCCAGTGAGGAACGCCGGGGGGGGGGCTGGGGGGGGCGCCGGCTCAAGCTTTGGTGCAAAGTATCAAAATTCAACAGGTCTTGCCTACACTGCCCCCCCCCCCCCCACCGCCCCACCGCCCCACCGCCCCCTCCCCCACATCGGCCCACCGCTGACCCCGTTCTCCACACAAACAGACAGACATGCAAACAGGGGGTCTGAAGGATATTCCTTACAGAAAAAATAGACTCCTGCTGAGAGCAGAAGAGGGAGGTGCAGCGGGGGGGGGGTGGGGGGGGGCAGGACGGAGTGGGAGGGGGAGAGAGAGTATCTGAGCTCCACAGTGCAGCACACAGACCCTCAGGTCCGAACACGAGTCCGCTCGCGGTCCAGTCCGGTCCGGTCCAGGTGCACCTGCCAAGGTGAGGAGTCCCGACAGGGGCACCCCACCTGCCCCCCCCCCAAAAAACCTCCTCTTCTCCAACACACCCAGGCAGTTCAGCCACTCAGATTCCCCCCCACTCACCCTGCTCTACACACAGGCGGGATGAGGAGGAGAAAGCCCCGCCCCCTTTCCCCCCCACGGGAACTTCCTGTCACGTGGCAGTGGCTTCCAGGTAGCTCTGTAGTTTACGGACAGTTGACTCGTCCAATGAAAAGAGGTCAAAGTCAAAGGTGGTGTTGGTGACGTTGAAGTGGCCGGTCTCTTCAATAAGATTCACAATCTGCAGGGAGAGGACAGGAAACAGGAAACAGCTGAACAGGTATCCAATAGCAACAGCACACACATAGGCACTTACATTACAAAAAAAACAGCAGCCTGACCATAGAAAAGACGACAAACACGCTTGCACACACCAATACACCAACACACCCACAAGCACAAACACACACACACACACACACACACACACACACAACTCACACACACACACACAGATTCTCACACACACACACTCACACACACACACACCTGCTGTAGAATGTTGCGCTCTCTCAGAGCCATCAGTCTGCGGTGGAGTTCCACCAGTTCCTCTGTGTAGGCCTGGGGAGAGAGCATTGCATTATGGGAGTTGTAGTATACATAATTTACCCAACTTGCTTATAGCTGTGTGACTAAGCTTTCACCCGACTGCTCTTTAATTGGTGCAGCACGGTTCTTTAAATTACATTTTTACTTCTTATAAATTTTTATCAGTGTTTTCCTCATCTGTGCATTATACTGTTTATTTTTACATTTCTGTGTATACATGCTGTTTTGTCCTGCAACAAAGGACTGAATAAACCATTATTATTATGACATAATTATTATTACTGCTAGTAGTCGTAGTAACAGTAATGACTGCAGGCGCAGCAGCAGGTAGTAGAAGTAGCAGTAGTGCTAGTAGTATTAGTAGTAGCACTATGAGTAGTATTAGTAATAGTACTAGTAGTAGTACTATTAGTAATAGTAGTCATAGTATTAGTAGTAATAGTAGACAGCGAGTATTAGCAGTAGATAGTAAGCAGCAGTAATAACAGTAATGCCTGGATTAGTAGATTATTAGTAGTATTAGCAGTAGTAGACAGCAAGTAGTAACAGTAGATCATAAGTAGTAATACTAACAGTATTAGTAGTATTATTAGTAGTAAGTAGGAGTAGGTACTCACTAGTAGGAGTAGTGTTAGGGTTATGGGGGCCTGTCACTCAAGCAGAACTCAAACAAGCCAAACATAGATGCAGAACTGAACGATGAAGCGAAATGTCAAAATAAAAGTCTTGATTTACCCTTCCTACCTTGTCGTACCCCTTCTTTAGCATCTTCTCAGACCTGCTGCACGGCTCAGGACTTTTCCTCCCAGACATCTGCAGAGAGAGAGAGAGAGGAGAGGAGGAGGGGGAGGGAGGAGAGGGGAGGGGGAGAGAGAGAGAGAGAGGAGGGAGGGAGGGGGGGAGGAGGAAGAGGGAGGGGAGAAAGGTAGAGAGACAGAGAGAGAGAGGGAGAGGGGAGGGAGGGAGGAGGGGAAAGAGAGACAGAGGGAGGGAGAGGGAGGAGGGGGAGACATAGATAGGGAGGGAGAGATGAAAAAAGGAAAACATCTTGTTGAAAATCATGTTTTTCACGCACACACACACACACACACACACAAACACGTACCAGCACACACACATGTACACACGCACACGCACACAGACAGACAGACAGACACACACACACACACACACACACAGTGGCCTCATTAGACCCTGTGCCCTCACCTTGTTATTGGAGGAGTTGTGTTTCTGTGGTGGGGGAGGAGGGTCTCGAACAGGCCGATGGGAACCATCACTGCTGTCACTCTCACTGTCCAGGCTCATACTGAGGGTTCAAAGGTCAAAGGTCAGTCAAATCTATCACCTGTCTGTAACATGATAAGGGCACTGATGCAGCAGACTACGCAGGCATCCTAAACCCAAAACTCACTTTCCGTCTGAACAAGCACTTTGAGCTGCTCCTTTCTTTGTATGAAACGTGTCCTACAAAATCTGCCCAAGTTTATTATCTATTATATTCAGAAGCTACAACCACGGCGGGTCGCCATAATCTACGCAGAATAATAAGCCGCTCGCCTCTGTCAGCAAGATGCCAACAGCCAACGGAATGAGGAACAGGAACCTCGCTGCACGTGAGAGCGCCTCTTCACACAGGTCTCCCGTGGCGACCGCGCACGCCGCGCGCGGGAGGTTAAATGTGGGAGGGGCCGAGCGCGAGAGACGGGGGGGACCGACTGACCGGGAGTCGCGGTTCGGCGGGTTCGTCTTGACGTGCGTCTCCTCCTCCGAGCTGCTGTCGTCGTCGTCAGACTCCTCCGACTGCAGGTCCTCGACCATGGAGCGCAGGGGGCCTGGGGTGGGGGGGGGGGGTTACTGTCAAACCGTCGCATCGTTCAAAGGAGCCAGTCACAGCCCTGAGGCACTGCAGCAGCGCTGGGCTCTACCGTGAGCGGGTAGCGGGTAGCGTGTAGCGTGCATCGCGTAGCGTGTGGGTTAGCTTTGCGCCGCCAGGCAGCGGTTTTCCTGAACGCTGGTATTACACAAGACCCGTTGCCACAGAGCCTGTTACTGAGACCGTTAGCTCAGACACACACACACACACACTCTCTCTCTCTCACACGCACACACACAGCCTGCACCAGCATGCGCCTCACACACACACACACTCTCTCAAACGCACACACACATGCACACACACACACTCTCTCTTACATGAACACACTCACACACACAGCCTGCTCCAGAATGCATCTCACTCACACACGCGCACGTGCACATGCACACACACTCACTCACTCACTCTCTCTCTCTCTCTCTCTCTCTCTCACACGCACGCGCGCGCGCACACACGCACACACACACACACACCTGCCTGCCACTCCGAGGGCGTACCTTGGCCTTGCTTCTGCGTGGGCTCAAAGTCCGAGTCCGAGCTGGAGTCTGAGCTGCTGCTGGAGTTGGAGGGGCTGGAGGGGGCCGACTGCTTCATGGGAGAGACAAGGCCAGAGTTCAGCCACACGATTCCAGGCAGCACGGTGATGAGGTCACAATGGAGCCCCTCCTCTATCACTAAACAACACTTCCAGGTAGCACAGTCATGAGGTCACAATGGAGCCCTTCCTCTATCACTAATCATCATTTCCAGGCAGCACAGTGATGAGGTCACAATGAAGCTCCTCTCTATACTAACACACTTCCGGCAGCACAGTGATGAGGTCACAATGGAGCCCTTCCTCTATCACTAATCATCACTTCCAGGCAGCACAGTGATGAGGTCACAATGAAGCCCCTCCTCTATCACTAAACAACACTTCCAGGCAGCACAGTGATGAGGTCACAATGGAGCCCCTCCTCTACCACTAATCACATTTCCAGGGAGCACAGTGATGAGGTCACATGGAGCCCCTCTCTACCACTAATCAACATTCCAGGAGCACAGTGATGAGGTCACAATGGAGCCCTCCTCTACCACTAATCAACATCGGAATTAGGTCCAGGAGCCTCTCACAGAGCAGTGAGGTCACAATGAAGCCCCTCCTCTATCACTAAACAACACTTCCAGGCAGCACAGTGATGAGGTCACAATGGAGCCCCTCCTCTACCACTAATCAACATTTCCAGGGAGCACAGTGATGAGGTCACAATGGAGCCCCTCCTCTACCACTAATCAACATTTCCAGGGAGCACAGTGATGAGGTCACAATGGAGCTCCTCCTCTATCACTACTCATTATTTACTGGCAGCAGGTTGTGATGAGGTCACAATGGAACACCTGCTCTCTATCAACAATCAAATACGTATCTGGCACAGGTACTGGACTGGAACAGAGGAAGTGGTAGGTTGACCCAGGAACCAAACAGGCCTCCCAAAACAAAAGCACTCTTTTTTTCCCCTACTGAGCTGCACATTTGTGCATTGCACTGCCATATAAAAAGGACAAAGTGCATATATGGAAGAAAAAAAAAAAGAAGAGAGAAATGAAATTAGAGATTGGAGCGAACGTTGCCCCCCCCGGGCCCAGGCCGCCGTCCCGCTCACCTCAGATTTGGACGAGGCCTCGTCCTCTGAGTTGGACTCCTCGGACTCCGGGGGCTTCTTGTGCTCCTTCACCTCGGCCATCTCGGACTTGACCTTGACCCAGCGGCCCTTCTCCTTGGCCGCTTTCTTGTCGGCGCCGGCAGGGGGGGCCAAGGAAGAGGAGGAGGAGGAGATGCGAGGGGAGGTGCCGGTGAACGCCCCGCCGCCTCCTCCCGCGCCCTTCGACCCCTCGGACCCCGCCCCCTTCTTCGGTTTTTTGACGCTGGGTTTCGGGGACTCCACGGCGGGGGGGCGCTTGCTGGGGGCTTTGGACTCGGGCGGGCCCCCCCCCCCCCCTCCCCCTCCCCCTCCGCCCGCCCCGCCTCCCTTGGGGGACATGCCCTCCATCTTGGCCTCCTTCAGCGTCAGCTTGGGCTCCTTGAAGGCGGCCTTGGGCGGGGCCTTGCTCTCCTCCTTCACCTTGGCCTCCCCGGGCTTCTTGGAGGAGGACGAGGAGGACGAGGAGGAGGAGGAAGAGGCCGGGTCGCGGGCCGGCTTGCTGCTGTTGCTCCCGCCGTCGCGCTCGCGGTCGCCGTCGCCCTTGGACGCGGTGGTCTTGCTCTCGGAGTACTTCCGCGGACGCTCCCGGTGCTCCTTGGTCACTTTGTGAGGCCGCGGGCCCTTGCTGTTACCGCCACTGCTGTCTTTACTGGTCTCCTAGCAACAGGGGGAACGGGGGGAGGGGTGCGAGTCATTACCATCTACGGCCCTCGGATGCACCCAGGTCAGGGGTGTCCAATCTTACCCGAAAAGGGCCGCACCCACACTGGCCATTTTCGGGTGAGATTGGACCCCCCCCGACCTAGGTCATGTGATCACTGGAGACAGATGTATTCATTAAAAGCATTTAATGGGGTAATCATTTAAAATTATTCATAATTCAACTTTCATGCTGAGAAAGTTTTCAGAATGCACTGGATGTGATGCTAGGCAAAAATAAATAATGACGAAATACAAATAACAAAATCATATTTTAAAATAAACATATCTTTTACATAGTCCGGAAAGGCCTACAGATTTTGTTTGATTAGTTTCACAACTGCAAGCTTGCCGGCATAAAACTGAAAGCGAGTCCTAGAAACCATAAGATTTCTGCTGTGTACACACAGAATCTACTTTGGAGATAAAGAACAGCAACGCTAACAAAATCTCACACAGATCCAGGTCAACGTCAAAACGCTGTATCTGGAGTCTGTACTCCAAGGTCTCTAAACCAATCCCCCCCCCCCCCACAAATATCTCAGAGCACAGAAACACACATGAAGCTGGAATACTGGGATGTAAGGAGTGGATCCAATTATACTATTAAACATTCAGAGGAAACAAACACCAGGAACAGCTGAGAAAGGAACCCCAGAGAAGGGTTTCCACGGCG
Source organism: Anguilla rostrata (assembly GCF_018555375.3). Classification (NCBI taxonomy): domain Eukaryota; kingdom Metazoa; phylum Chordata; class Actinopteri; order Anguilliformes; family Anguillidae; genus Anguilla; species Anguilla rostrata. The sequence goes on from NC_057936.1 coordinate 2,841,914, forward strand.
ATTCAAGAGTGAGCCTTCACAAAACCCCCAAAACAGGAAGTGGAGTATTTCCAGTAGGCGACCTGATTGGCTACAGTGTGCTGTCAATCATTGCTTTGCATGAAGCAATGAAAAAAAAACTGCTCTCTCTCACCATACACAGGACAGTATTATGGGCCTGAGCAATAAGACAATGATGACAACAGGCAGGAAAATCACCACCAATTTTGAGGACTGATGACAACTATGAATTTACAAATTTCTCCTTTACTAGGGTTAAATCTGTACACCTACGCACCAAGTTAACGGGCAACAAAAATAAAGAAGGAACAAAGAAAACTGCAGTCCTACAAACGGACAAGAGGGCTTCCTAATTGCCTGAAATGTAAAATATCAAAACGGGAGTGCCTTGAATAGCTTTAATTTTATTAATGCGAAAAAGTACATCCAATCAATGTTCTTCTTTCCCCACAGAATTTCCAGAAAATCTAACAGAAAAAAAGGCCGACACCCATGAAGAAAGCAGCCCCTGTGAATCTGAGCCTAACAAACGGTAAATGTGTTCATTTAAGATTTCACAGCCGTGTAAAACGGACGTCCACCGAAAGGCCAGCGATGGCTGCACAGCCTATCCACCGAGCCAGAAAACATCCGTGACTAAAAGACTCAAAACAGCACTTCACAGAGATAAAGGCACAGAGATCGCTCTTCAACAATTTAAGGGTTTTTTTTTTTTACAATTTTTTCCCCCTCTTAACCAGGATACTGTGCGATGAAAGCTCAGATCAATAGATCAAAAATCACCAGAGCTATGAAATGGACCTAGAGCGTGGATTTTCTCCAAGGGAGTGAGTGAAAAAAAACACAAAAAAAGTGAGAAAGTGATCCATTTTCTTCAGAAAGGAATTCCATTTTCAATTAAGTTCTTCGCCTTTACAAACCTCTCAATCAGTCCTCTGTACGAACTAGAAAAAATATTTCTGCTTGAGATATCAACACTTTCAGGATTAAAGGTGATCGTGTTGATATCAGCTATCCCATATGCTATAATATGAAGACTGAGACACCGCAAGGAAATAGCACATTGCTGCTTATGGTTCATTTCTCTGTGTTACGGTGCTTACTGTGATCGTGCACTAATCATATTCCATCTCTAAAAGAACAACTGGTGCACAGGCTAACGCGATGTAACCGCGCTACGAGGCCAAATTCTAAATCCCAAGCCAAAGTGATGTCATTCATTTGCCAAAAAAAAACACAAAAGCCAAGGAAAATAATACTTTTTTTTTTGAAAATGCATATTAATGTTACATTAACATCATTCTGGAAAAGCAGCCAAACCACACCCGGAATATTCCAGCTGACATTAATGCGACTTTAAAGTGAGATTCTGGCCAGTTTGACAGAGAAAAGCCAGAGAAATCTGGCAACCCCGGTATGTAGGAGCGTCCGCTCCAGTCCAGGAGGACAACGAGAGTATCTGGTTCTCAGTGTCTCAGGTCCGGCTCATTCGAATGCAGCCAGGAGGCCTAAATAACCTGTTACTCCAGGTGTTGCTCTGCAGGTTTAGTGTTACCTCCAGATCCTGTAAGACCACAGCACTCTAATGACAAGACAACGCATAAAAACCAGATATTCAACCCCTTCAGGGTGACAAACAAACATCCAGGACAAGAGCAGCCAAAATGGCCACCGTCTCTCCTACATGACCGTGCAAGCTGCTCCACGTATTAACATCCAGCGTAAAAAGTGCTTCCCTGATATCAGGATTTTATATATGCATTCAGATACAGACATGTAAAAACTGGCAGCTGATTGGACACCGCACACCTAACATGGAGTCAAGCAATTCAAACCATCCTCCTCCTCCTCATTGGCCGAGCAGCTGCACAAGTGTTCCACTGACCTTTGACCCGTGGGAGTGCTTGGTCTTCTTGGGGTCGGAGAAGGCGGACAGCGGGATTGTGGGAAGCATGGGGTAGTCGGGGCTGGGCCGGGACACGGACTCCGAGCCCTCGGGGACCACCATGACCTGGGGGGGGAGCGCCGCAGGTCACACGGGCATAGCCGAATCTTGCAGCGCTCAAATCCACACGGCAGGGCACACGCGGCGTGTGTTACTGCGTTCGTCGTGACTGCGACGATGTGTGTGTGCGGTTTCACTTCATCCTGGACACACTGTCGGGCCCCCATCAGGAAATACATGTGTGTGTGTGTGTGTGTGTGTACGACGTGTGTGTGACTTCAGCTGCACGTGGTCAAGAAAGGACTTCAAAAAACACTCACGTGTTTGCACTTCCACACACACACACACACACACACAGTCTCTCTCTCTCTCACACACACACACAGCCTCTCTCTCTCTCTCTCTCTCTCACACACACACACACACACACACACAGTCTCTCTCTCTCTCTCTCTCTCTCACACACACAGTCTCTCTCTCTCTCTCTCTCTCACACACACACACACACACACACACAGTCTCTCTCTCTCTCACACACACACACAGCCCTCTCTCTCTCTCTCTCTCTCTCTCTCTCCACACACACACACACACACACACATGTCTCTCTCTCTCTCTCTGCTCTCTCTCTCTCTCACACACACAGTCTCTCTCTCTCTCTCTCTCACACACACACACACACACACACACACACACAGTCTCTCTCTCTCACACACACACACACACACACACAGTCTCTCTCTCTCTCTCTCTCACACACACACACACACACACACACAGCCTCTCTCTCTCTCTCTCTCTCACACACACACACACACACACACTCTCTCTCTCTCTCTCTCTCTCTCACACACACACACACACACACACACACCCTACCACCGCGTTCCCCTGGCTCACCCCTCCAGCTTTGAGCAGCTTGTGTCTGAATTCGCTGGTGGGGTTGTTGAAGGTGAGTTTCTCGCAGCGCAGGTGATTGACGGGCGGGTTCCCCTCCAGGTTGAGGAACAGGTCGTAGTTGAAGCACACCTTCTTCGGCTCCTCCTGCATTCACAGAGAGGACAGGGAGTGCGGTGAGGTAGAGCATCACTCAAACCACACAGGTCACAGGTACACAGGTCTAAATTCTCACAGGAAAACCGCTCTTCTCACTGAACATCACAAGTCGACATTTCCATAAAAGCCTATTACAGACAAACCAGGCCTGATGCACAAACTACCGGCAATGTCTCTAGCAGGGGACAAAAAAAAACATGACAGAAAATGTAAAAAAAAAAAAAAAAAGAAGAAGTTTGCTTTAGGCTGCAATATCACTTTTCAGTCAAACAAGTCAAACGGCTGGACAAACAAATGAAAGCAGATTCAGACCACTGTGACGGCACTACATTAACCCTCTGAAAAGCGGCTAGGCTTTCTGGAATGTTTCCTCAGAATTCTAAGCCAGTGTTCTAGAACTCCTCTGCTTTCTGTTACTAGCAGCGATTGTGACATCAGCATTAGAGTGTTCCGTTGAGAACGCTCCAATCGCACGTTTGTGATGTCACACTTTAAAGGGTCAAAAGGAGGACACCAGACCCACTCCTCCGCGCTGCAGTACTCACCATTTCTCAGTCTCTTTTCTCTCTTCCTCCCTCTCTCCCTCTCTTCTCTCAGTAGTGACACACGCTCTCACTTTCCTACAGTCCCCTATGTCCGCCCGCCATGCCACCTGTCCCTACAGTCTGCCCTTATCAGTCGGGGGAGGGGGGGCTGAGATCTAGTCCAGCCACAGCTGCAGAGTCACAGTGACACCAGCCGGTTTCACAACTCCTAATCGCACGCAAAAAACAGCAAGTGCTGATAGTCAGCTGCTCAAGTTCCCTGCTTTCAGAATACACCCCCCCCCCCCCCAGGTACCCGAACCCCAGCCGAGCGCAGGCTTCTCCACCGGAAAATTCAGAAGCAGACAGGTACACTGGTGGACCCCCTTTCCCGGAGTTCCCAGACTGGTATGGCATGGGGGCTGACATGGGGGGGGGGGGGAGCTTTTCTGTAATTAACCCCAAAAGCTCCGCCTCCTGGCTCAGGCCAAGGAAAAGCCAAAAAGCCCTGGAGGAGAGTCTGTCAAAATGGCCGCCCGGGTGACGCTCAACCCGCCAAACGAGTCGAGTCGCGGCGCAAGATCCGAAACCGTCCCGTCCCGTCCGGAGGCGGACTCAGCCCTCGAAAATCTGCACTTTCAAAAGACAGGCCGTCCGTGAAAATGTGCGCGTGTTGACCGATTTCATCCGTGTTGTGAAGAGAAGGACATCAGCAGCTTAATCTGACTACCAGCAAATCGGACGCGGACGCGTTTCAACAAAGAGAATTCTCGACAACACCAATGCGCCTCAATACAAAAATAGCAAACAAACTTTGCTGGTACTCTGCCAGCAAGTGCGGTCCGGTAATACCCACTATGAATTACACTCCATTATTTCTCATCAGAAGCAACACTAATATCCCACCAGTGCAGCCCAAATGTTCAGCTTTCATCTGATTGGTGGGTTCCTTTACACATCCAGCCAGAAACGGAAAGTATAGCCTGCAGCTTGCAATTAGGTCGTCAATCAACTTGCCGTTGCCGTGGGTGGTAAGAGATAGCGTATTTTTGGTGCGCTTTCTGTTTAGGGTAAATTAACGCAGGCCACGTCAATCTAACTGTCACAGCTGTCAGTGGGCTGCGCGCAAAATGAAAAATCAAAACAGCCATTTCTGAAAACTCAACGCCATGAGCAACAGACCCGCATTTTATTCAGACAGCGGCACGTTTTTTTTGTTCCTGCGTTGACAGCAACCTCTCCCACACAGAACACCGTACTTCCGTCATAAACAGGAGAAGCATGAAATAAATCTGTCAGAAATGGCACAGAACCGCTATGCGATACATGCTAAACCAAGCACTAAGCGTAAAAGGTAAAACACAGCGCTAAAACTGGGTCAAATGCAGCACTAAACCTGGGTCTAATGCAGCACTAAACCTGGGTCTAATGCAGCACTAAACCTGGGTCTAATGCAGCACTAAACCTGGGTCTAATGCAGCACTAAACCTGGGTCTAATGCAGCACTAAACCTGGGTCTAATGCAGCACTAAACCTGGGTCTAATGCAGCACTAAACCTGGGTCTAACACAGCACTAAACCTGGGTCTAATGCAGCACTAAACCTGGGTCTAATGCAGCACTAAACCTGGGTCTAACGCAGCACTAAACCTGGGTCTAATGCAGCACTAAACCTGGGTCTAATGCAGCACTAAACCTGGGTCTAATGCAGCACTAAACCTGGGTCTAATGCAGCACTAAACCTGGGTTAAGCAGCACTAAACCTGGGTCTAATGCAGCACTAAACATGGGTCTAATGCAGCACTAAACCTGGGTCTAATGCAGCACTAAACCTGGGTCTAATGCAGCACTAAACCTGGGTCTAATGCAGCACTAAACCTGGGTCTAATGCAGCAATAAACCTGGGTCTAATGCAGCACTAAACCTGGGTCTAACACAAACAAACCTGGGTGTAATGCAGCACTAAACCTGGGTCTAACACAAAACAAAACCTGGGTGTAATGCAGCACTAAACCTGGGTCTAACACAAAACAAAACCTGGGTCTAATGCAGTACTAAACCTGGGTCTAATGCAGCACTAAACTAAAGCTATACACATATACTATGCCACTGTACTGAACGTATAAAAAGTGTACAGAACCCGTGTCACAAAGGGTCTTAGTCTGTTTAAATTAGATCACTGACATGCGCTGACTGACCCTCACGCCAGCAGAGCATATTTACTTGCGGCAGCAAAACCTAAAAAAAGATTCACTTAAAACCTGCGCAAAACCCAGGAGGAAGTTGAGGTGACAGAAATACACGCGCGCACTTGCTCAAGAAAACCAGCGAAGAAGAATCAGACAAAGACTCCTCTCAACCGACTCTCTGAAGTCTGCCATTTTATAGTTTTTTTTTTTTAGTCAACTTTAGAGGCTAAAAAAGTAGAACATTCAGACAAAGACTGAGTGAGAGAAAGAGAGAGAAAGTAACTTTGACATGAGCAGATTCCACAGGGTTTCTCTGTAAAAGAAGTTTCTGTGGTGAAGGAGATTTTGAAGGTTTGCCGGTCATGGGTCAAACAGGCTGACATTCTGTCCTGTATATGAGTCACAGGGACCGTTTTTTTCCACTCAGTCTAGTCAAAGATCCACCACGAGATTTAAAGAGACGCAGTTCTACTCTATTCTGCTCTCTCCCTGTTCCAAGACACCCTGAACCACCCCCGCCCCCCCAACCCCCCCTTCTCCAGATTGAAACATTAAAAAGACAAAGGGGTAGAACCCCACGCCTGGCCGTATCAAATCTGTGAAGAGATCAAAGAGGCACTTTGGGATCCCTGCTGTCCCCCCCACCCCCCCACCCCTCTCCCCAGACAGGACAGGGGGGGGAGACAATCACACTCACCTCAGGAGACGGGAGCTGCCCCTCTGCTCCCTTTGCCGGATTTACTGCCCCTAACCAGCGGCTCGGGGGGTGGGGGGTGGGGGCAGGAGACCGGCGCTGCCGGGGCCGCAGTCGGCGCAATCTCACACGCACGGTCACCCCACCGGTTCCAAAGGTCCAGGACCCGCCCCCCCCCCACCCCGGTCAGCCGCTGACATCGCCCAGCGGCCCAACCCCCAGACTGTCATGGCCGACGCTGGCCTGAACTTTGGGAGCCCAGTCTCTACGGCCTTCAGCGCAAAGCTTTGGGTTATTCACCCCGAATACACGCCCAGCCAAAGATCTGAGCTGTTTCTGATTACGTAAAGTCTAAAATGCACGTGGTGTTTAACTGAATGTTTTTAAGTTGCTGCGACGATTTCATAAATGATAATTTCAACAATTAGATCAAAGCCCCCACTGGGTATTTTTTTGACATCCCTGCATATCAACTGACTTCACTGATGGATTCTTAACCCACTTTAAATTTACAAAAATAACATAAAATGCGAGAGCTGGACCAGTGGTGTAGATTTTGGAGCACTGCACTGCACCCCTATTTTTGGTGTCATTAGACTCAGACACCTCTAAATTTCGTCACCCCAATTAAAAGCCCCGATGTTCCTGTGGGAGCACACCATTTAAAGCCCCCCCCCCCCCCCCCCCCCCAGCACAGAGGGGCAAATAAACAATGAAATTCCAGAATGAGCAGGCCGGGCCCCTCACCTTATTTTTGAAGTAGACCTCAATTGGCATGAGGAACCCCGCGTACCCAGACTCCTCCACTTTATACGGCGGCTCCTTCCGCACTGCGGGCACACATCAATCACACTAATCACACATCGATCCCATCAATCACACATCGATCACATCAATCACACATCGATCACATCAATCACACTAATTACACATCGATCCCATCAATCACATCAATCACACATCAATCACACTAATCATGGATGAATCAAACAAATCACACAATCACACAATCACTATCACAATAATCACAATATCAAAATCACATGATCAATCAAACAAATAATCAATCACACTAAACAATCACATAACATCAATCAACAATTAAAATCAATCAACATCACCATCAATCACACTAATCACAGATCAATCACACTAATCACACATCAATCACACTAATCACACATCAATCACACTAATCACACATCAATCACACTAATCACACATCAATCACACTAATTAAACATCAATCACACTAATCACACATCGATCCCATCAATCACACTAATCACACATCGATCCCATCAATCACAGGTCAATCACACTAATCACGCTTAAATCACATTAATTACAGATCGATCACATTAATCACATATCAATCACATTAATCACACAATCATATATCGATCACAGATCAATCACACTAATCCCAGATCAATCACACTAATCACAAATCGATCACATTAAGCACAGATCGATCACATTAATCACAGATCGATCACATTAATCACAGATCGATCACATTAATCACAGATCGATCACATTAGTCACATTAATAGCACATTAATCACAGATATGTACGCCATAGGGAAGACTATGCTCATAATATAATTATGCATTAGGCATTGTGCTCCACACTGCAGAATGGTGACGATAGCTGCAAATTAGCTCAACTCTGTTTATTAAATGTGATGAATATTGGTGACAATGACACTAGAAAGCGGCCCCTGACTGCACTGGCGCTGGTGCAGAAGTGAACTGACACAGGAAGGAAGCTTTTTCAGCGGTGGCTCCTGCGACCACAGGGACCCGGAGACGCACCTCTCTTGGGTTTGGGGAAGCTCTCGTGCAGCCGGAACACGACCTTCTCCACGAAGTGCTGGATGTCCCCCATCTCCGGCCCCCGCACGAACACCATCCAGTCGTGCGTGAAGCCCTCCGTCGTCACCTTCTTCCTCAGCTGGGCTCGATGGCCCAGCTCCAGCTTCACCTGCACTGTGCACTGAGAGAGGGAGGGGGGGGGGAGGGAGGGAGGGAGAGAGAGGAGAGAAGGAGGGGAGAGGGGGAGGAGGGGAGGGAGAGGGATGGAAAGAGGGAGAGGAATAGGTAGGGAGAGAGAGAAAGGGAGAGAAAGAAAGAGGGAGATAGAAGGAGGCAGAGAGGAGGAAGAGAGAAAAAGAAGCAAGGAAGTGGAGAAAGAGAGGGAGTGAGAGTGTGAGAATAAAACAAGAGGGGTAGGGGAGGGGAGGAGAGAGAGACAGGGAAAGAGACAGAGAAAGAGGGAGATGGGGAGAAGGAAAAAGAAAAACAAAACGTATGACAAACTGGTCCCACAGCGAGAGAAAACACCTGCTGCACAGGGAACCCGCGGGCACCAGACACACCCATCAGAAAGCCCGCCATCACAGCCAAACCGTGCAGGACTGACAACGGGAGAGTATTTTAATGACTCAGCGCCCCCCCCCACCCCCCACCCCACCCCCACGCAGAGCCAAGCCCCGACTGGACCGGCGTCCAGACATCCTCTGTGTCTGTGACAGAACAAAAAAATTTTTTTGAAGAAAGAAGAAAGGAAGGATTTGAAGCTCATCACTGCCTCTAAGCTGGTCTCTGAGTGTTAGTGTCAGAGTGTCACACGCTCTCTCCCTCTTGGATTACCCCCCCACCCCGCCCCCCATCCCATCCCCACCCTGCCAAACCCCCCACCCCCCGACCTGTCACTCAAACCACCAGCCCCTCGGTCACAATCCACCAGCGGCTCCCGACAGCCACACTTCATTAAAACAACACAAAGGCAGCCGGCCGCTGGCTTTGTGCAGCGCAGCCTGCGACAGGGATATCATCTACACTGGGAACGGTGGCGGGGCGGGGGGGGCGGGGGCGAAAAATCACTTCATCTCCATCCAGGACGGCGAGGGAGAGGGCGAGGATTTGGCCCGGCTCTGCGGGGCTCGTGACGGGCGAGAGAGGGGAGGGATTAAGGGCTGGAATTAGGATGAGCCGGTCTGGCGCTCACGGTCGCAAAAAAAAAAACCCGCTGGCGCCCGGCCAGCTCGTGCCGCTGCGCTCCCGCGCGTAGCCACGCCCACCCACCCCCCGCACCGTCAGTCACACGGGGAGAGAGTCTCAAAGGACCCGTATCCACGGCAACGATAGCTGGAACAACGACGATAGCATCTTACATCGTCCACGAAATCGTTCATTAAACCTTTTCCGATTCAACTGAGCGCCAGTGTTAGCACGACACCTGTAGCTACGGAAGTGAGCTCGAGCCTGAACGCAGGATGTTTTTTTTTGTTTTTTTGATCACGCTCGGAGTGATTTTTAAGCACGCGTCTTTTGAGAATAAAATGCGTGTGACGAATTACTGACGCATGTCATCCATACCTGCAAGACGCATGAGTGTCATTGGACGGGTGTGTACAGCAATCACCTGTTACAAGTTCAGATACATGATTTATGGTTTATTGTTATTAGTAGATACTGACAAAGCTGGGACTCAGCTTGAAAAAAGAGGGTGATGATCATAAACTGGGATGAGACAGTCATGTCACCTCACTCTCCAGTAATGTTGGAAGTATCCACCAATCACCATCAGCCATTTGACGTCACCGACATGCTGATTGGTGGAGCTCCTCTTTGGGTTCTACGCAAAATGAAACCACAACAACAGACAATGGTTGTTAGGGACGACATGGCGGCCCCATCCCCATTTCACCGTCCTTGTAAAAGCCGTAGATGAGATCTACCAGTGGGAAAGCGGGTGAAGCACCAGCCGACGGTGTCACTGTGAGCGCAGCTGCACATTTTAAGGCCCGGGACTTTGTATGAGGACCGGCACCCACAATGCTCAGTTCCCATTTGTGGCTTAGGAAAGCCAAAGTTGGGTACACAGGTGATGGACACTTCTCCAGTGAGCCCAGGTGAGTCTGCAGTGTGGAGAGGACAGGACAGGGCTGTCACCAGACTGTAGTGATGTCAGAGATGCCTCGTCCTGACAACTGGACACCTGGTACTGCCATGGACTTGTATCCTTTCCCTGTGGTCCCAAGTCCAGTTCCCCAACACAGAACTTCTTCTACCAGCATGTAGTCTAGGTTACGCACTGAAGAAGACCAAGGGCCAAAACATCATGGGCAACCCTATGTCACCTGTTCTTTTCATTTTAGCATCAAAGTAACAGTTGCTTCTTTTTTTTCTCTTCGTAACACAGAAACCGAGTTACCGTCACCGGCCAAATCTTGTGAAGGTCGCTTATCAAACACAACACTCGGTGAGGAAAGCAAGCCCTCTAATAATGCGCCATTGCCACAGAGAGAAAGAAGCACACCTCCACAAGCTGCTATCCCAGCAGGCCCTGCAGATGTGTAGGTCACCATGGAATTGCATTGTGGGAGTTGTAGTTCTAAAAGACGACACACATCACTCTGCACCAAAGACAGTCTTGGAATCTCTGTGGAGAATGGCCCCCACTGATGCAAAACTAACCGAGTGTTGAACACAGCTCCCTCTCTGAATAAGCAGGCATCGGCTCTAGCGTGACCCAGCAGGCCCCTAGCATGACCCAGCACGGCCCCTAGCGCGACTCAGAAGGGCCCCTAGCATGACCCAGCACGGCCCCTTGCGCTACCCAGCAGCAGCTCTAGCGCTACCCAGCAGGGCTCCTAGCACTACCCTGCAGGCCCCAAGCGCAACCCAGCAGCAGCTCTAGTGCAACCCAGCAAGGCCCCTAGCGCTACCCAGCAGGGCCCCTAGCGCTACCCAACAGGGCCTCCAGCGCTACCCAGCAGGGCCCCCAGCGCTACCCAGCAGGGCCCCTAGCGCTACCCAGCAGGGCCCCCAGCGCTACCCAGCAGGGCCCCCAGCGCTACCCAGCAGGCCCTCCGAGGCGGTAGCGGTAAGACAGCGGTATAACGGTGGTAAGCTCTAACTGAAAAACCGCAGCACAGGCACATGCATAGCGGGAGGCACGCCTGCCCCTCCCCCCACCCCTCCCCCCCCCCCAGCAGAGACAGACTGAGGCCTCACCCAGCCATCCTGATAAAGATCACTGCCTGAGAGACTGAGACGTACACACACACATACACACACACGCACATGCACACACTCTCTCACACATGCACACAAACGCGCACAGGCACGCACACACACACACGCTCTCTCATACACACACAAACACACACACAAGCAGGCGTGCACACACACCCACACGCTCTCTAATACACACACGCACGCAGGCACGCACACACACACATACAGTCTTTCTCATACACACAAACACACACACACACACACACACACGCAGGCGTGCACACACATTCACACGCTCTCTAATACACACACGCATACACACTTTCCCCCTCCCTACGAACACACACAAATTCAGGGAAATATTTATGGAAGGCTTGGACCGGCTCAGCGTCACACCCTCCCCAGGGCAGGCTGTGTGCCGATCCAGCAGAGCGCCGAACCAGCAGAGCTGCAGACCAGACTAGACGAGGCCCGAGTTCCGCTCCCAAATCTTCAGAGCAAGTGCCGCCGCCATCATGGCGAGATACGGCCTGGAGCCCGCAACCCCCACCCCTCTGTGCGGCTCCAGTGAAACTCAGAAGAACATTTCTACTTTCACACCAATCCCCCGCTACATTAAACATCAATCCAAATCAATCCGTTTTTAATATAGCAACTCGATTTTAATGCAATTTAAAACCCAAAAATGAGCGACAAAATGTAGCCTTAAATGCAATACAGTGAGCAAAGAAAATTTGCATATGTTTGCTTAAGCAAGTACAACAGGTCCTCTTCGCCTTTCCACACTAGGAGGGTGCAGTTTTGATCCAAGTGGGAAATTCGTTCCAAGCTCTGTTAAGTTGGCTGGGGACAGGCGTTTAACTGCAATTTTTGTCTTGCCACAGAGTAATGACTTTGTCCGGGCCGCTCAAGAACATTATTGTTTCTTTTTTCGCGACTTAAAGGTGAATTTAAAGCACAATTTCAGGTCTTTAACAGACGGAGGAATGCTTCCATCGATGACTGGCCAGTACCTCATCACCAGAGGTGGAAAATCCAGATTCAGAAAGTAAAAGACCTCCCCAGTATTTTGTTCCAGTCACCTGGTTTTGTCAATTAGCATAATTCTTCAGCCAGGAGACAGAACTAATTAGTGAAATCAGCAGGCTGACTTTTTAAGTGGAACTTTTACTTTCTGGGCCTTGGACTCACCTCTGAAGAATCCCCATAACATAGGGTTGGCCAAGGAGGGCCAGATCTGTTCCAGAATTTCATACCAACTTCTGCTCTTAATTATTTAATTAACCCAATCATTTGCATAATCTGACATTTTAGCTACATTCTGTGATGTGAACACCAGCTGGCGATTGTTCTGGTACATGTGTGTCTGCATTGTAGCACTTAATTTCAGCCTAATCTACAATTAGTCACATACTAACCGGTAGGAGCGAAAACCTGCACTGGCTCCCCAGAACTGGAGTTGCCCACCCCTGTCACAACACAATACTTGACACGTGTCCTAGAGATTTTACTGTGCTGAAGCACAGGAGTGAAAAACTAAATCTCAGGTAACTGGTCGGAACAAAACCCGGCACGGGGACAGTCGGCCCTCCAGGACCGGTATTGTTCACCCGTGAGCAAAGTTATTCTCACAGGGTGCTGCAGCGTGTTGCTTTTTTTATACCAAATGTAACGGTTTGCGTTCAAACCGAAAATTTCCAATTTTGTCGTGCTCGTTCATTCACTAAAACAGCCGCACATACTTGCAGCACCACTTAAGTCAGGCGTGGGTAAATCTGTTCTGTCGAGCTGGATTGTAAACAGGTTATTTTTTTCCCACCAATTACCTGTGGGACAGTGTGCTAATTAGCCGCACACCACTCCAATGGCAGTTCAGTCATGGATTCATACAAGGTCAGGGCAGCGTCATCAACCTTCTTCAATAAATGTCGCCAAGACATTATGTCACATCAATGATAAGGCTAATGAAATTATTAAAAGCAGAAGCTATCATTAAACCTACAAAAACTGCTTTTTTGGGATAAGGGGGGGGGGGGGCGAGTAGGCCATGAAGCATATTGCAACAAATTCACTTTGATTGACAGATTAAACATGATCATCATTGGACACCACCAGCTTCGTAACATCTCCATGTCAACCACTGAACCCTTCCCAAATCCATTTACTCCTTGCCAGACGGCTCAGATCTGAAGCAGGGTCTACTTCAGGCAGTCTCCAGGTGGTACGGCCATTTCTTACGCGATCTTGTTAAAAGATGCTACTCTGCCCTGTGCCTGTCATCAATTTCAGCAGCGTTAAGTTCTCCGAACTTTCCTTGGCTTCATAGTTGAAACTACGCTTGCTGACATTTCTACTATACGGTGAGAGGTGGATTAATTCTGAAATCACGTGATACGATACTACCGCACAAAAAGCCACTCAACTAATCCTGATTTGTCAAGGTAACCGTTTGCCCCCGAACTAATTTAGATTCCCCTTAGCAAAGGGGTTGAATGCTTGCGCAAACAAAACGTCTCAATTTTCAAAAAGAATATTAATTTCTATTCGCTTTCATTCGTTCACTTTAGGTTTATTCGTGGTGTACGGTAGGTTTTGTAGATGTGAAACAATAATCCTTATTTACAAGAGCCGTCATATGTTCGTGAGCTACGAGCCAACAGAATTAGAAAACAGCGTAGAGTTAAAAGTGGCTAGTAGAATATGTCGGGGTAGGCGAGTTAGTCGTCTCTAAGACTATAAATAGGCTACACTACTGAGGGGGAATATGATCGACAAAGCTCAACGGAAACACTTGTTAATCCATTACAACAACGTAGGCTACAACACAATCTCCCAGTTGGCACAGGGGTTAGCCTCTGACAAACAGACACAGCTACAAAATATTACAGTCGCAACGGCCATCGTTTCCCATCTTTTTCAGCGCTTCATTTTAGCATACCAGTGTTTTTTGTTTACTTTTAGCTAAGACACCTGTCATCTACTCGGATATATCGTAAAGCTCCAATGAGCTGACTAACACGGAACAGATAAATCAGGGAAGTATTAGAAGTGTTAGATAAGAGTCCAGGGCCTTTTACCCATGATAACATACCTATACCCCTTTCTTTCCCAAATTACTCCTCCCTACACTAAGAAAAGCACGCAATCACTGACACTCTCACCAGCAGACTCGTACTGAAACAATCTTACATTTCCAAAGATCAAGAGCATGAGGAGACGTTGCGTACTTGAAAAGGCATGCGCGCTTTGAAGTGCCCGGCTACAGCGAATCTAGTCTGTTCGCTAGCAATTGTAAAATCGTTGGGAAGCCAACTGCCTAATGCGGGTACTTAGCACCGATGTTAACCTAGATTACTAAAAAGTTGGATTCGCCTCGAGGATAGTTGGCCACGCTAGCGTACGCAACGAAATACAATTAATTTATCCAACAAGATAAAAACTGTTACGAGTTAAGAGTTAAGCTATGTCAGACTCAAGTAACCAAACTGTCCAATACGCACGAAAGGAATATAGGACTGTTAGGGATTTCCCGCCCTGGACTGTAAACATTCCATCATATACTTCATGCACATACCGAGAGTTAATGTTAGGTGTCCAACTAGCTAGCTGCTAACCTGCATGGGACAACCACCAGAGCAATGTTACACTACACATATCTGTACAGCGACTAACGTTACTGCACACTTTGCAACGCAGCAAGCGAGCTAACTGGCTAGCTTGTTCGCCAACTAGCCGATTGGAGCATGATAATAAACAAAAACCATGCACAGCGATAAGGCATTCCCGCTTCCCATTCTAAATATTTGTCGCCGTACCAGCACCCCCACCCCTAAATCTCTCCGCCCGCCTCCCTCCCGTGACCAGGAGAACGCAATCCTGCCACCGGCGCCTTCACTCGTCTATCGCAGCTGAAATCAATGGGCCGGGGGCTCTATTAGCTAGTTACCAGTTTCAAATTCCTGAGGCCTGAGCTTCACATAAATAGACCCAAACATGCTTCTTTTGTGTTGCTATATGCGTCTCTGTGCGACTAGCTCGCTGTATGCAAAGCCAATATATGTGTATGGCAATGTATGTGTTACGATTTCATTTTTTCCCTATCATCACAAGTAGTGTTAGCCAGCTAGCTAGCCATTTCTTTTCTGGTTGCGGATCACTAACCAGCTGTCTACTAAAAGGTATGTGCACACAGGACAGCACGGGTCGCGTTACCTGATTATCCATGATACCCTATCTTCGGTTCTTATTCTATTTTATTTACAGCGGCGTTCGGTGAGGTTGATCCCGACTCCTCATTGTGTGTCAATTTCACCCAGAAACCGGAAGCTAGACAGCACCCCTCCCCTCCCCTCCCAGACTCCGGGCATCCATCCAACACAAGAAAGCTTTCATATCCAATGGGGTAGTTTTTGGCCGAAGATTTGGCCACTGGCGAAAGACCAACCCAATTGTAATATTTCTACAGGCGGGACTTCCCTCGAATGACAGAGAGCAATGGGAACCAATCTTATCGTTTCAAATGCTTTATCATCCCCATAACATAAATGATGTATCGTACCGCTAGGTCGCGGTGGTGGGCACTGGAACTGCGCAAGAAACCAAATTTTATTGGTCCCCAAACAGAGACCTCTGCACGTTTATTGGCCCCTGCTCTGACGAGGCGGGTCTTGAGCGATTTCCAGGCATACAATGAGAAACAAGAAAACGTGGAAATGGACAAGTCTGCAGAAGGTTTATTGTTTTCCCCATAAAACCTTTTTTTTTGTTTCCGCGAGGCGTAATAAATATATACTATCCGGTATTTTACTGCCCTTGTACCACAGCCTGTTTAGTTGACCATCCTGGCTGTCTATTACAGCATTGATCCTTGCCTGTATGAATCTTTGCCTACCCACCTGACATATTTTTCCCTTGTGCTCATTAGCGTCCGTTTTTTTTCTTTTTAATACTTTTTCTCCTTTTACAAGTACGGAAGAGGATTAGGGCCACGTGCAATTTTTTTTTTTGAGTTCTGACTTTAAAGTCAGAATTCTGACTTTATTCTCAGAATTCTGACTTTAATCTCAGAATTCTGACTTTAAAGTCAGAACTCAGAATTCTGACTTTATTCTCAGAATTCTGACTTTAAAGTCAGAATTTTGACTTTATTCTCAGAATTCTGACTTTAATCTCAGAATTCTGACTCTGACTCAGAAGTCAAAACTCAAAAAAATTTTCACGTGACCCTAATCCTCTTCCGTATACAGGTGATATTTCCTTAACTGTAGAACTAGAGATTTTTAACTGGTTTGCCAAGAAGCATACTGCATAGGCAATTGTCTCTGTATTCATGCGGGCGAATCTGACTAGATGTAAGACATTTTCTGGCAGTCGGAGTTTCAGGTCAAACCCGCAATGGCGTTGAAGTGTCCTGAGAAGACACCTAACCCCTAACCACTAACTGCTCTGGCGAATGAGAGGCATCAATTGTAAAGCGCTTTGGATAAAAGCGCTATATAAATGCAGTCCATTTACCATTTCATGCGGCTAGATTTTTTCTAAATTCAGTGCAACCATTCCAAGTACTATTTACTAATAGCAAATGCATTGCATTGCACATAAGTAAACAAAGTAGATGTCTTCTCAAAACGTGCATAGCTATTCCTCATTATTCTGTCTGTAGTGGGAGGTATGCTGACATTGCACAGGGCTAGGCCTGCAAATAGTAGTTTTATCCATTTGACTCATTCTTTTTCTCAAAGACAAAACGGTGAAGGGTATTTCTGCCCTGGTTCAGATGGCCTCTGGAACACCTGCTGAACTTTTTCGCCTGCAGGCGAGCATAAGGGTTTGATTTATGCCGTGGAAAGATGACAGTTATCGCTACCTTTGCAAGTTTCGCCTCAGAGTGCATGTTTTATTCATAGCCTACTGGTCACCAAGGCCACACGGCCTTCACAGGGCAATATGGTGCTCGACTCAAACAGAATTAAGTCCCGTTATCCGTGTAATCATTGTATATAGGAAAACATAACAAGATTAGTGGCTTAGTTCAACCTCACATAGCCCTGTACGCCACTTTCAGGAAGGTGGCGTTGCTGAATTGCACTAAAAAAAAATGTTACACATTCTCTCGCTGGCCTTAGCTTCAATGCCCTTATGTTTCCCATAAACTTGCGTAAGTCACTCTGGACAAGAGCATCTGCTCTATGTACGTAATGTAATGTAATATATGTTGTGTCTCAAGGGCAATGTACATAGAACAGGGTCACATATGGTGGAGGTCTTTCTCAGCTGTAGTTTCGCTGTCCATTAATGACATCATGTGAATATAATTATCACTGCAAGTAACTTGCATGTTTGTTGGGGGTGAGGGGTGGGGAGGGGGGTTGGACAGGGTTTGAGCGATCCCCAAAATGCTCAAAAGATAAGCTCAAAATATGCTGAAGTTCATCCCAGAGAACCTGAACCTTTATATCAGGAAACTGGAAAAGTAATAATTCAGCCCTATTGAAGACAATATTCAAATATATCCCATTTCAGCATTGGCAAGTCTATGTCATGCAAAAGCTCATTTTATTTCATGTTCCTTTTAATTTGTGCAGACGTTTGCACACTGCTGAACAGGAAGGAATGGATACATTAAGGTCGTAACACAAACCCATCACAGTATTGATGTATCTATCTACATTGTTTTACGGTGTCCAAGACGGTCCTAGATATGGGACTCAGGAACAAGAGCCTCCCAGGAATTGAACAGTAATTACATGTAAGAGTACAAAATAAACACCAATAGCACAGTATTGTAACCACAATGAAGGCAGAAAGGAAACATAAAATCAATCAAGGGATCGCCAGCCTGCTAGCACCGCCCCATAATTGACAGACCAATCGAATCGCCCGGATGGGATGAACATGTCGGTGTCAAATGAGAAGAGAACCTAGTCTTTCGCAGTTCTTTGATGATACCTGTCGACGGGGACAATTGCTCAAATTTAGGAATGTCGGCCGCAGGGACCGATGTGCTTTGGTAAAACTTTAAATGTATGCATATGCTGCTAATATGGGGCGACATAGCTCAGGAGGTAAGACCGATTGTCTGGCAGTCGGAGGGTTGCTGGTTCAAACCCCGCCCTGGGAGTGTCGAAGTGTCCTTGAGCAAGACACCTAACCCCTAACTGCTCTGGCGAATGAGAGGCATCAATTGTAAAGCGCTTTGGATAAAAGCGCTACATAAATGCAGTCCATTTACCATTTAATCGTCATTTTCATATGGGGACAATATGCGGACATTTTCAGTCAAGTGACTTATGGACTAGCTGAATTTTTGCGAATGCCAACTTTACCACAGAGACAAGTAGCATAACTGCATTTCATAAGAAAATGCATTACTAGTATTGCTTTTATTTCAGAACACATCCATGCATAGACTGCCAGAATTGAATTTAAGAATCTGCACATATTCAGTACATCCTAAACATTTCCTGTAATATCCTACACTATAAATGAGAATCCACTCAAATAGTGCCCAATAACACAGTCTACTCACTATAATGAAACATAAAGCTTTAGATATGCCAAACTGGCAGTCATAATTTAATGAAAAAAAACGGATTTCTTGCATCTAAGGAAGTGAATGGCCAGCACTCAGCGTGTCCTTTGAGATACAAGTAATTGTGCTTACTACTGTATTTGTACAGAAGTGATACCAACATTTTTCCACTAGATGTCGCTGTCTCCTAAAAAAATGTTTAACGTCATTTTCTGTCTGTGCCAAGCTGGGTTGCTTTCATATTCCTTACTTTCATGTTAATACTACACTCAACAGGGCCTTGATATTCTGAACAATATTGATTAATAAACAGCTTTTAAAAACTGCCAATATTGTTTCTTTTGTCCGTCTCACTTTGTTCCCAATTCTAAAAAAAAAAAGAAAAATCAGGGAAACTTCTATTTTCTTCCAAAAACTTTTTTATTATTATTCTGTAGTGCATTTTTTAATGAGGGAAAAAAGCAAACATTCATATTTGGAAACTGCACTGTGACAACAGCTTATTTTGCTTGAAGTGCACTTGCAACATTTGCTCCCTGAAACACCTGAGAAAATTTGATCACATTCACACACACTCCAGGAGTACCAACACACAAAACATTTTAAAGACATATATTGTAGGATAAACGTAAACGCACACGAGACCCCTAAAATAAAGGATTCACTTTGTGCTGCTTTTAACTGCCTGCTTATGCTGTGCATTTGTTTGCTTTCAAAATGTGCAAAATAATTTCAATGGCCATTCAAATGTCCACAGCCCTGAGTCCCAAAGTGGTATGCATTGTCCGTTTCATTGAAAGAAAACAGTTCCTATTTTTCAGCCAGGAGGTTGAATTCCCTTAATTTACCCTCAGTATCTTTTAACCGATAATTACAGAACGAGTGGTCATCGACATCAGCCACACAAAACAGGGCTCAGCTGTAAAGTCTCTGGGCTGTGTTTTTACAGTTCAAACTTGTGACGTAATAACAAAAAAATAAAAAAATACAACTGTGCTATATTGAATAATCGTTGCGTGGTTTATTTGAAAAATCCAGATCTGTGTGAGAGCTGTGTCACGAGGGAATGTTTGTTTTTAAATCACTTTGTAAATGCTCCCAGCACAACCACACGACTGGCACTTCTGTGAAAGAGATATTGTGTTGGTTTTGAAATAAGCACCTGTGACTTTATCTGAGGTAATGCACTCGAATCGCACCATTGCACCATGAGTCTGGATCGACAAAACAGCCACCTGGCTTCATTTGTGAGCAGACACAACAATTCAAACTTCTTTCCACAAAATTCAAGGCATTAATTCATTGATCCAGTGTTCATCAAAGTACACTTCAAGCAAAATGAACAAGACTTCTTCACTTAAATCATAGCATTGCACATCATTCTGAAAAACCCTACAAAAACCCCAGTAAAAAAATTTAAAAAGTTTTAAACAACCGGTAGAAAACGGAATTGCGCATATATTTTTAAAAATTCAAAAATATCCACAAATTTTGAAAACATTCTCTGGTCTTTGAATAACATAAGAAATTACAGGCACACACACACACACACACACACACACAACGGGATGACATGCTACGGAATGTAAACTGACGTAAGTCAGCACATCCCTAATTTTCAAACGACCTAAACAAAAAAAGGCCAAAAAAATAACAAAAAAACATGAATTATACGTAGTATAAATGAAAACCCCTGAACTGAGTATCAAGAAGAAAAAAAAGTGTGTCCTCATAGAACCCTTCATCCATTGTCCCAGCAGTGACAAGCGCACCGGGCCTTTTTAACACCCCTTCCGGGTCTTTGTGGCGCCCCTGAGGGCGACGTACGGCAGGCCCAGGGCCCAGTCGTCCCGGGGCCAGTACTGCAGGCTGGGCAGGGAGTGCGGGATCTCACAGCTGGCGTCCAGGTAGGCAACCAGGGTGCTGCCGTAAGCCGTGGCCACCACGATCAGGATGTGCCTGTAGGGAGAGGGGAGACACACACACACACACACACACAGGTACACACACGCAGACAACACACACACACACACACATGTATACACACAAAACACACACACACACATACAGACACACATACAACACACACACACACAGATACACACACACATAACACACACACGTACACACACAAAACACACAGACGCACACACACACAGGTACACAAACACACACACAGACGCACACACACACGCACATACATGTACACAAACACACACACACGTAGAGACACACACACCCACACACACATGTACACACACACACATGCACACACACACGTAGAGACACACACATACACACACATACAGACACACACACGCACACGCACACACACACATACAGACACACACACAACACACACACACACACAGATACACACACACACACAAACACACAAACACGTACACACACATGCAGTTTTATGAGTGCCAGTTCATGCTGCGGGACATGGGTTAAGTAATTCAATGCATTTCCATGTTACACCGCTGCAGAGTTGCACCAATTATAAGATTATCACAGACGCTGCCTGAACTATGACCAAAACCTGCATGACGGACAACCCACCCAGCCAATAGGAGCCATTTAATAAACACTTAGCTATAAGCCTGTGTGGATTGGACTACTTCAATGTGTCCGGATGAGGCTTAAGACTTCCTTCTACCTCGTACCCCAAACTCCTCTCCCTCTCTCCCTCCTTCCATCCCACCCTTCCTCTCCCTCTATCCTCCCTCCCTCTCTCCCTCCCTTACTCTGTCCCTCCCTCTCTCCTCTCTCTATCCTTTCATCCCTCCCTCCCTCTCCCTTCATCCTCTCTGTCCCTCTCACCCTCCAACCTCCCTCCCTCTCTCCCTCCCTCTGTCCCTCCCTCGCTTCCTCTGTTCCTCCCTCTCCCTCCCTCCCTCCCTCCCTCTCTTTCCCTCCCTCCGTCTCTCACCAGATCCCGTGCAGGTAGCAGAAGTTGAGTTTCTGCCAGACGCTGCAGCCGAATCGGTCGCTGATCCAGCAGGAGATGGCCAGCACCCACAGGCCCACCGAGGCCTGGGCCAGACGCAGGGCCCGCTGGTCCGTGCAGCTGCGGGGGGGGCGGGTGCAGGGAGGGGGGGGGGGGGGTAAAGGCACCGTCAGGGTCTGCTGGCCCCCTTATCTGTGTGTCCAAGCCCCCCCCCCGTGTCCCACCCTTACCCACTATGAACGGCCAGTGAACTGACCCCAGGTCAGCGGTCAGTACCTGCGCATCTCCAGGCCCAGGGAGTACAGGATGTGAAGGGCGAAGCAGTTGAGGGCGTAGGCGTTGGCGGTGGGCCTGATGAAGGAAGACAGGGTGGTAACCACGGTGATGGCAAGGACCATCCTGGAGAAGGTCCTCCTGAGAGCGAGAGAGAGAGACAGAATGAATTTTCATTCATCAAACCCCCCTTTAGAGGAGGTTCCATCCATCCATGAATCCATTATCTAACCCGCTTATTCCTGGTCAGGGTTGGGGGGGTGGGTGGGAGTGGGGTGGTGTAGGAGAGCCACACGCACACACACTCGCTCACACACGCACACACACAAACGCACGCACACCTGGTTACCTGTCCTTGACGAAGAAGGGAAAATGTCTCCGTGGGAACCAGAGGGCGTAGCCAATGGCCAGCGCCCACAGGATGGAGATCTCATCCAGCATCTGCCCCACGTAGCTCAGCGTCATGTGGAAGTACATGGAGAACAGACCTGGAGAGAGACGGCAGAGACACAGGGACAGAGGAAGAGAAGAAGGAGAGATGAGTGAGGATGAGTGGGAGGAAGAGCATCTTTTTGACACCCTTCCCCTAATCATGTTACTGAAACCGGTAAATGCTCCGACAAAGGTGTTGGGATTCATGAAACTTTTAAGGCCTTTGTCCCTTAGTTAACACCTGCTGTCTTATTGATGGGAAACCGACACAAGGCTGTGGGCCGGACGTCACACGATGCCTTTTCGGAGGCCGTCTTTAAGAGTCGCCCCGCAAAAGGTCGCTCTTTTGTTCCCCCGCGCACAAAAGACCGTTTTTAATCTCGAAACGCGCGCACAGCCGGCTAACTCGGCACCGCGTGAATGTTTTATGAACGCGGCCTCGGGGGCGACCGCGTAATTTTAAGACGCGGCGGGCGTGGCGAAGACTCACCCACAAATATCATCATGAGCCAAACCAGGTGCACGGCCAGGTTCCGCTCCCGGGCGTAGGGGTGGAACAGGTAGAGCATGACGGGGGAGACCACGAAGAAGACGAAGCTGCTCATCTGGGGGAAGACGAGGGAGACGCGAAACGCGGCGTCACCTCACCGCTAATCGACGTACGTGTTATTTTTGTTTTAAAAAAATAATAAAAATAATTTTTTTAAAAGTGTGAATGTCATCAGCGTTTGCGAGAGGATTGTGCAAGCAACTGGGTGGCTATCTGTGCGTCTGAAAGCAGGGAATTTTGTGTTTGCATACATCCTGGGTTTTCAACAGGGAGTCCTTGTTCAATCTAACCACCCCACGTCATACATATAAACATATATATAACCATTTTTAACTGCCCCTGGGGTGCATTAGAGTCTGGGTGCGGGTCCCTGGATCGGAAAGGTTTGCAAAGCCCTGCTTATATGCGTCAGATCTGGGATTTAAAAAAAAATACTTTAACCCTTTAGATGTCGTCGGTAAAATTTGAAAACACTCCTGCGGGTCCCTGAGAATCTTCAGCGAAAGGAGGACTTTTACCGGTGGCTAATTGGTTAAAGTATTTCAGATAATTATTTGGCCCAGGTCCGCTGTGAAAGACTGTGCTGCACAGTCAGAGACCGTCTCTCCGCGCTCCTTCCCCGGTTATACACGTCACTCTCACAGACGGTTTGTTGTCCCTGACTGTCTGGCTTCCACATTCATTTCAAACTGAATTCTGGCCGTTAATTCTGGTACTTCTAGCACTGACTGTCGGAATCACGCTGAAAAGCAGATTGTGTTTCTTAGTTCTGCCACTAGGGTGCTCCATTTAGACAAAACAAAAAGCAAAGAAGGATGTCATATTTCCATGATTATGAGAAAAAAATATTTCAGTACGAACTGTCGCCAAATAAGCATAAGTTTGACCTGTCACTACATCTAATCTAATTTGACCCTACCATGATATAATTGCAGGTATCTATCATATGCACTAATCGGACTGTCACCACATTAGAGTGGATCAGATTATATCTGAAGATTATCTATACAAGCAATGTAACTTTTAGTTGTGATACAAACACAGGGGCCCATTTTTCTCTTCTGATTTATTGATCCGGGTAGGGACAACATAATGACATCTCTAGTTATATGCTCACTGCCTGCACTGCATACACAAATATGAAGTATTCCCTGGTCTGGTCAACGCTATAGCTGTCGGATGCGCAATGCGGACAGTGTCCTTACCGTGTTAAAATATTCCACCACGTTTTCTGAGTGCTTGTAGTTGTCCTCGCACCAGTCCACCTCCGAGCTCTCGTAGGCAAACATTCCTGCCATGACTACGCTTCTGTGCGGAATCCTGAGGAGGACAGAGGGGAAGGTGTAGAAAAGTAAAACGGAGTTAAATACAAAAGTAAGATTGCAGTTTTCAGTAAAATCTGAAAAGCAGTTAAACGAGTTTTCCCAGCCTATTTCTTGTACCATAATAAGCACACAGTGAAGTGTATGAGCTAAAATTTGGATGACGTTAATAGTAAAAATAAAAGGGCAACATTGTAGTGGATTATTAGGATAAAAAAAAGTATTTTTTGTTTAGAAATGACGCTTCGCTTCAAACGTCAATCGACAGAATCGTCTTTGTGTTTAAATGAACAAACGAAGCATGACGCCGGGTTTGCATTAGCATCGGATACATTAAGAACGGGTAATTTTTGCCAACGAGAAATGGCAAAGCAAAATAGCATCAAATACACCTGGGACCACAAATCCGTTAAAGTAGGCTAGGCTAAGGAACAAACATAGCATAGCCAATATCGGAAAAAAACAGCCTAGCCTAAAAAAAAAATGTAGCCTAAACAAAATAACTGTCAATAACATTTACATACCCTCCTGTCAGGAATACGAGGAACTATCGCTTCAAGTGCAAGTGGCCGGTAGGTTTAAGTAGGCTCGAGAGAAATGTTCCCTGTCCAGTTACACGGGTCTCAGCACATGACATCACGCTCGGTGTGTTTGAGCTGTCAAGAAGCGACAGCCGAATCTGATAATTAACTGTCACATTCTTTGTTCAACTGGCATTGTAACCAGCCAAGTGAGAATTTCGCATTAGCATTGGTAAAAAATAAATAGGCCTACCCTTCCAGACCAAGACCACCTTCTCCAAAAAGGCTAAATGGGCATTATTCGCGTACTTCTCAACCATTCCACAAGCTGCGTGAAAAGCTCTCGCGCCGTCATCAGTTAGCAAGCTGACTCCAGTGACAACTCTTAGCCACGCGCCGTGCGCTTCCCGGCGAGAATCGTTTCTATCCATCAGTTTAAAAAAAAAGTTATCGTTGCTGTCAATATTGAAAACTTTTAACATCGGCTGCCGCAGCTAATGTAGGCGACTGCATAGATATTATTAAACAGACTACTGTATGTAGACTGTATGTATATCGTCGTTTAACGTCGCCAGAAAACTTGACTGGACAAGCGAAGCGCATACTCTCTACGTTGTTTGTTACAGGATATCTAGAATATGGTGAGCACTGTCTGTGATAAACTTATCGACCGACGTATCTGGCATGCGTTTCAGCAAAGCAATAGAATTATTTAGCCTTGCGTGCTTCCTCATTGTGTCCTTTTACGCATTCTAGAAGTCCTGGCTCAGTCAGGCTAGCTGTGCGCAACACAGGTCCACACAATCGTATGACAACACTCGCTCATTCTCCGGGCATCATGCTTTTGTCAGGTAAACAAAATTGACAGCACTGAGTTTGGGTGGAACATTTATAGGCTACTTTCGTTTTAAACTTCTGCTCTTTTATTACCCGCAAGCCCCTACATGGCGTCGTAGGAGCGCACGATGAAACATGTAACCTATTTGTAATATCCTACCAATAGAACTATGTGCGCAAGCATTTCAGGAAGCAGGCAGTGTGAAAATTGAATGGAATGTTTTTCAAAAGATGGGGTTTTTTTCACGCTAACGGCGGCAGAATGTAAACAGAAATTTAAAAAAGAAGGGAGAATGAGTGAAGGAATGGCTTAATGAAGACGAACTGAGGGGAGCGTGGACAGAATTAAGACCAGCCCAACTGGTTTGATTCGGATCCAGCGGAACTTGTGGGTCCTGCTCCATCGCACCCACAAAAAAGTCTAGCCGTTCTTTCTCTCCGTGAAAACGTGTCATAAATAACGCGATTGGCCTCTCAGTGGAGGTTCCAAGCGACATCGGGGGGCGTTTATTATTAATAACCTTAAGTCTGCCGTGTAAACCACGAGTTTATCTGAGTGGCAGTTCAAAATCTGCAGCATTATGGGGACAGCTGTTCCGTTTCAAACAAGTTTGGTGGTCTACGCAGGATAATTAAACACGTTTAGGAAGCTGTAATTAGCAGGAAATTACCAGATGATTTCCTTCGTATGCAGGGATACCGCCAAATTTCAAGCCCCAGGAAGAGATCTCACATTTCACCCAAGACCACCCTATAACTTCACAATTACAGCACAATTTTTTGGGTTGCCCTTGTCAGTCAGGGATTGGGAACAGGGATTGTTCTTAATGCCCCGCGCCACCCCGCGTGCATAGCCACTCTTTGTATGTTAAGATTATAGATCAGCAGGAGTATGGTAAAAGCTAACCTAACACCATGCACATTACAGGCGTTTAGCAGATGCGCTTATCCAGAGCGACTCACACAACTTTTTACATAGTATTTGATTGCATCCATTTATACTGCTGGATATATACCGAAGCAATGCAGGTTAAGTACCTTGCTCAAAGGGTACAACGGCAGTGTCCTACCCGGGAATCAAACCAGCGATTTTTTAAGGTTTTTTTTAAGACCAGTTATACTACACTACCACCCCTTCAACAGAGGTTTTCCTTCCTTTAAAAACTTTTTTTTGTGCCATTCTAATTGACCCAAGGAGAAATATAGCATGTTCCCTTTCCCCTTATCCACAGGTATCGAACTCCCCCAGTCCTGGAGAACCACAGCGTCTGCTGCTTTTTGGGCTCTTCTCGGCACAAGTGTGTCATTTAAGTCATTGCTTGGCTAAGGGATCTGCACACCTTGTTCTCAAGGCCTTAACTGGCAGCTGATTTGAAGGGAAAACGCAAAAACCCAAAGACACCACTACCCCCTTCATTCAGTTTGACACCCCTGCCCTAGTCTAACAGACCAGCTAACTGGCTGGTTTATTACTACGTGTTTTTCTCTGGAAAGGTTTTTCCCTCTCAAGAAAGAATCTGAAAGTACACCAGGTTCACCTGCCACGCCAGTCCTCCCACTTTCTGTGCTGCCATAGCCGTGACTCACACAATCGCTCGCTCGATCGCGCGTCCCCGCGTCGAAAGATGGGATCTTCTCTCTCCATTCGTGCCCGTCTCGAAAGACGGGATCTTCTCAGGCATCCAAAAGGTGCCACGCCCCCAAAGCAGCACGCTACTCAGAGTTACGGGGGGGGGGGGGGGCAGCGTTCTCCCAAGCGACACAACTGGTTGGGGAAAAAGGGCCGTTCCTTGGAGGGGGAGTCATGGCAACGCAGCGTGCGCCCTGGTGACACTACCGTCAGTTCACGACCTTACACTTGATTAAGAGCTGAAGCAGGAAGCAGGTCTGCAATGGCCCTCCTCGACTTTTAAGCAAAGATATTTGCAAAGAATAGAACAGCGAGATGCCTTGAAGTGTAATCCACAGACTTAAACAGAATCTGCTCACAGGGACCAGGAGGCCTGCGGTCAGGTTTGTAAGCCTGCAGTTCAGCCGAGTCTCCATTGTCCCTGTTCCTCGGTTTCCGTGGCCACACTTGCTGGACAGGCCCGCCGACCCGAGATGACACGCTGCGATGAGATGATCGGATACCAATTAAGGTTCGCGATATTCCAGCATATCGTCAAATTAACACGCATGTACGAGACGGGGAGACTCGGACGATGGAATCGCATTTGCTTTTAATTTAAGTCATTATTTCAGTAATTCTACAATACCCGGGTGTATGAGCTGAAGGCTGTTTGTAAATTTTATGCGCAGTCATGTTTAAGCGATTGGGAATGCATCAGGCAACAGCCATGAACATGACACAGATTTAAAAAAAATTTAAAAAAAATGCAGAAATGTTCTTGGAAACGTTCTTACACAGTTTACGATCAAATGTGATCGTACGCACGCGTCGTGAATGAGGCGCGTCGTGCTGAAAGTATTCAAGCTCTGAATAATCAAACCCTTGCGCTCAAACTTGGAAGGAATGAAAGCCAGAAACATGCCCAGGGCCGCCCACACCTGCTCGATAAAATAACTTCTGTGCCAAAGAGCATTTCCGATGCAGCATTTCTCTCCTAAGAGCAGAAGTGACAAGCACGGAACCGTCCAGACCCACGGCGCAACTCACTTCCGCAGGCACGTTTTAGCTGGCGGTGGGACCACCTGGGCGTGCCACCCACAAAACGTCCCTCAAAGGTCGTCCGTGAGTGAGTGCACAGTATTGCAAAATGGCTCGTTACACAACAGAAATTAACGGACAAGATCAAATCAGAAACAATATTCGTCATATTTGATAGTTTAATGAGACAAATTAAGACTACAAACTGTTAAAACCAGTGTAGAATGGCGATTCTTTTTAAAAATAAAAATGACAGTGTTACAAATCTATACAGTGTATTTATGTACATTTCTGTGCTTGGTCCCATTCTCTCAGAGTAAAATACAGGTTTCAAAGGATTGTTCATTTTCCGGAGTTTTTTTTTGATCGACCAAAACTGTTTTTGTGTGTGATAGAAGGATGTTTGAGATACTTATACAAGGTTTCTGATAGCCACCATTGTGAAGCAGGCGTGGTCATCAGGGTCATTCAAGGGTTTGTGGTCCAAAACAAGAAAACAACAACCCCCCCCCGCCCCCCCAGAGATGCCTGGCATTGGAAAGCCAGAACGGCGTCAGAAACATCTGGAATTATTGAAAATATCCTTAACAAGTGAAAATATCCTTAACAAGCTTAAACGGTGTCAGCCCCCTCCATGTCAGTTCACAGCTTAGTTACACACCAACCAACACCCCCCCCAAACACACACACACACACACTCACGCGCACACACACGCGCACACACTCTGAGAGAATAGTGAGTACACACGGACTGTGGGAAACTGCGGGTGCTAAAAGGATGTAGCATGCTTCCGCTCACACGGTGCTGCATGGCATTAGCCAATGCTTGCCCGCGGCACATTTAGCCACACGGTGGCATTAGCCACTGCGGGCACAGTTAGCCACACGGTGGCATTTAGCCACGCGCGCGCACAGTTAGCCACACGGTGTGCATTTAGCCCCGCGGCACAGTAGCCACACGGTGGCATTACCAGCCCACAGTTAGCCACACGGTGTGCATTTAGCCACGCGCGCGCACAGTTAGCCACACGGTGTGCATTTAGCCACGCGCGCGCACAGTTAGCCACACGGTGTGCATTTAGCCACGCGCGGGCACAGTTAGCCACACGGTGTGCATTTAGCACCGCGGCACAGTTAGCCACACGGTGCGCATTTAGCCACTCGCGGGCACAGTTAGCCACACGGTGTGCATTTAGCCACGCGCGCGCACAGTTAGCCACACGGTGTGCATTTAGCCACGCGCGCGCACAGTTAGCCACACACGTGCGCAGTTAGCCACACGCGCGTGTACATCACTGAGACAGGAGGGCAAGGCAATAACAGCAGGCAGACAGTGTGGACGAAATGGTCTGGATTGAATAAACAGGTGACAATTCGAGTTAACTGGCCTTCAAAAGAGTTTTTGGCTTGAGGGGGTGGGTGGGGGCGGTGGAGAGAGAAACAGGATCATTTCAAGCTTGCTGATTAATAAACCTTGCCATGCCCTACCCCCACCCCCCTCCCCCCACCCCCCTCCCAAGTTAAAAAACATCCCACCCACCCCTCCCCACAAACTCTGCAGCGAAACACCTCCAGTCTTTGATGTGCCCCCCCGTCCCTAGCCCAGAAAGATCAGCAGGGGCCCACGCAGACGGCACTTTGCCAGTCTGCCGGATCTTATTCATCGTCCTCATCATCTTCATCGTCGTCGTCATCTTCATCCTCTTGCTCCCTCTTCCTCTTCTCTCCATGGCTTTCTGGACAGCAAACTTAAGGAGCAGGACACGACATTTACATTCATGCCTTTACCACACATTTATTTATAACAACTTACAGGTAACTGCCTGCAGCAAGAGTATACGACACAGCACTGGCCCACATCAAAGCTAGCCCAACCCTGTTACAGGAGAAATACCCCGGTAGGGCTCCATTTCAACCCTAATTTGGCACACCTGACCCTTCTAATTAGCAGCTCAATGAGATCTCTAGCTGCTGAATGAGCTGTGCTTCGTTAGGGTTGGAGTGAAAACCTACAGGACAGCAAGAATTAGTATGTATGAAAATGGACATTTTATTTAATTTTTTTTTTTTTGCACACTGCCACCAGTGGGAGCCTTGCAGATCAAACTGCTATTACACGTATTACATCACGTCCAATTTCCCCATTTCCGTTCGACTTAATGGCAAAATAAAGCGGTCAGGGAGATCAACAAAAATAGTCCAAATACCCAAGAGAAAACAGTGATTAATCTAATCATGCCTGGCCACCAAAGCCAAAAGTTTTGATAAAACCCACTCTCAAAGGAGTACTGATCCAACACGACTATATAAATGATTTATCAAACTTCTGTCATTTTCTCCACACACTGGACTACGTTTGCTTGTGCGCTCTGCCTAATCTGTTCAGTGATCTCGAGAGGTCTCTGAGTTCCTAGCACTGCAGGTGTTCGTTACAGCTGACCCTGTGACGGTGATCTCCTGTTTCTCCACCGTACATTCGAGCCAATGGGAGCAAAGACGGGGGGGGGAGACACGAGAGACGGGCACAAACCTTCATCGTCGTCATCCTCATCATCCACCTCGTCACTGTCCCCACCTTCATCTTCCTCATCGTCCTCCTGATGATGCAGACACACACACACACACACACACCTGATGACCAGATCCTCTCAAAGGGTCTCCTTTCAGGTCAAAGAACGCAGGCATGCATATTTAAAGCCCTGTATCCCCGTTCTAAAAACCACACGCTCGACTAACACAATGCTTCACAGACACCCTGGGGTGGTGAGCCCCATAAGCAGACAGCGGGGTTACGATCCCAGTTCTGTCAAAAAACAAAAAAACAAACAAACAAAAAAAGAAAAACCGAAAGCGCATTTTTCTTAAAGTGCAGATTCATCTTAACCCTTTAAGGAGTAAGATCACAAATATGTGATTATAAATGTCCTTAACTGTTGCATCTTAGCTGATGTATCAGGTATCAGAGTCACTACTGGTAATTGAAAGCAGTGGAGTTCTTGAACACCGACTTTAGAATGTTGAAAAAACATTCCAAAAAGTCTGCTCTTCAAAGGGTTAAAATGGATTCCCTGGCTTTGATATTTGATTCTGTTCCAAGGACCGCACAACCCCCCCCCCCAGCCCCCCCCCCGCCCATCTCTCCTGACCGACCGATTTCTCCCCCCACAACCGCCATTTCCACGTCTATCCGTAAAAGCGCATCACTGGATCAACCTCAAATTTCGAGACCGGAGATCACCTCGGCCTGTGAGGAAACGGTGTGGTTTTGGCGATCCATGTAATTATGTTAACCAAAGGAACGCCAGGAATTGTCTTGAAACCATTTCTTGTTTCCAGAACTCCTGTTCGGGCCATAATGTTGTGCGCAAGTGTTTGACAGGTGGGAAACTTTTTTTTCTCCTAAATGCTTCGTACTGTACACGTAAACGTACACGTCACAACCCTAGGACCGGTGATGCCTTGTAAGCATTTCATTTTTTAAACAAAAACGTCAAGGCCAGTTTTATAGGAAAACTCAACTTACGTCATCCTCCACGTCAACCTCTTCATCGTCATCATCTTCGTCCTCCACATCCAGCTCATCCTCATCTTCATCCTCGCCGCCACTCTCACCATCTTCTGTAAAAAAAAAAAATAAAATAAATAAATAAATAAAAAACCTAAATAAAGCTATCAGTCAGACTAATCCTGAAAGAAATCCCATGAGACGATAAGACAAGCGAACACAGTCACCACAAAAGAAAGGCAAAATCTCATCAAATCTCAGAGCGAGACTATTTACGTTTTTCCTGATTTACAGACCCTCGAGGACTGGGAAACCCCGAAAAACGAAGGGGACGCCCCCGCCCCCGCCTCCTCACCCTCGTCGTCCAGCTCGTCCTCCAGGCCCGAGTGGTCGGAGTCCAAGGCCTCCTGGTCGTCGGCGTCGAACCCGTCCAGGTAGGTGATCTGCGGGAGGAGGTCCAGCACGCTGTCCCTGTAGTCCAGCAGCATGGTGACCTCGCAGTTAAACAGGTCAACGCTGCTCAGCATCGCCAGCTTCTTCTGCACGGGGACACGCCGGGGAGAATGGGAGGCTCAGGAAGCAACTCACACACACACACACACATTTTCTTTTTGGGGGAACGAGAATTACAATTTCTGATGCTTGTTGGTTTGGGAGAAGAGAGAAAAATCTCTTTTTTAGTAAAGTGTGCGTGACCAAATGAAAAATTACCACAAAGATAAATACACACAAATGCTTGTCTTCAGGTAAATTGTAAGTGAAAATGTGACATGGATGCAATAAAAACACATTCTACTGTGCGTTGAGATTCCCACTAAAAAAAATTTTTTTTGTTGGCTTTTAATGTTCACATCTGACAGCATAACTGTCTCAACACCGCCCCCTATCAGGCGTCCGAGCATCGACAGCCATTGCTTCCAACACTGAGGGTAATCATTTATTAAGGTGGCAGTGCAGCAAAACGATCAGGGAACTGGGCTCGCAACGGAGGTTGCGGGTTCGAATCCCAGGCAGGGGAACTGCAGTGGTACCTGTGAGTAAGGTACAGAGCGGTTTCCTCTAAATTTTTCCCAGCCATATGAATGGATCGTACGTAAAGAACAGAAGCTGTGTAGGTCACTCCAGATAAGAGAATCTGCTAAATGTAGTGACTGGAGTTTCGGGAGCCTTAACTAATGTTAACTAATTTTCTTCCATGTATCCCCAAGTATTACTGGAATTAGTTATTTTACTATGATTATTATCATACAACGTACATGCTCTGCAGCACGTACGCGTGTTCTGCAGCACACAAGCACATTCCGCAGCGTGTACGAACGTTGCACAGCATGCCGCACGCACGCAGGGCACTGCGGCGTTTTCGCCCAGCCCGCCCCGTGTGGCGGAATTCCGCCGTTTCCACGGAGATCAGATCTTTACCAGGGGCTCCAGGGTCCCGAGGTCCTTGATCTTGTTGCCGCTGAGGTTCAGGTGGGTCAGGCTGGGCGTCTTCTCCGCGAGGGCCTCCAGCCCCCCCGACACGCGGTTGTCGCTCAGCTCGAGCTGCGGAGGCCATTTTGGGAGATGTTTAAGAGGGTGGGGAGGGGGAGGGGGAGGGGGGAGAGGACAGGAAGTCTGCATCGATCATGGGACACTGGCCAGAGGGAAAGAAAATTAACAAGGAAAAGGAACTGATCTCTGGACAGCCCGGTGGTGCTGCTCCTCAAACATCTACATCTACACTTATGATCAGAAGTCAATAATAAACAGCTAAGCTATTGCCAGTTAAAATATTTAATGTTTTTTTTTTTTTTTTCATGCACTAATGCCCAAAATGTACCTTTACAAAATAGCGAATATCCACGCAAAAGAGGCTACACTGATACAACAGTCAGGTGTGGAACATCAGCCTACCTTGCGAAGTTTGGGAAGTTTGGGCAAGTTGTCGAGTGAAACCAGATTGACGTTGATCATGCTCAGAAATTCCAGATTTTCGAATTCGGCCGTGAGACCAAGAATCTTGCCATCATCAGAACGACAGTTGTCCAATACCAATTCCTTTACCTAAGAACGGTAATTAGATAAACACTGTCAGATTCCTCTGCAATTTGTCTTTCGTTACAAGCTATTTTTATACGGTCTATGGTTACAAGCCATACTACTTTTTCACATACAGGGGGACAGACAAATTGATACAGTAAAACAAGACAAACAGAATGAACAGTTGTAGCACATAGATTAATGCCAAATGTTCAACTTAAATTATAAATGTACAGCGAAGCATTTTCTAGACCTTTGTTATTTATCTACAAATGGATCCACGCATCACAGGCAATTATCTATAGCAGTTTTTTTCGAATGTAGTACTCAGTACTCAACAGACACAAAATCAGATAAACAATTCAACTGGAAAATGCACGATAACAAATTGCGATTCGAGTGTAGTACAGCAAACGTTCATAACTTCCATATCCATGACAAAAAGCTCTGCAGCTGATGGCTAACGAATCCCAAATAATAACGACGTAGCTAGCCAGCTGACGAATCAAGACTGTACGACGAAGTCAGGGGATTGGCTGGTTAACACTAACCAACGGCGAATACTCATGTTAACCATTAGCCTCCTAGTTAACTCGGTCTATCGATTAAGCACTTTTGGGGAAATATCCGGTTACTCCGATTTCATATTAAAACTATACCAACAAGATTTTTTATTGAACTAAGTTAAACAGAAACCTAACGTTAGCATTAAGAATCACAGTAACAAAGTAGTAAAAACATTAACAATTTCACGTTAACTATCATTAGTCAGATGGACAGCTAACTAACATACACGATGCATAGTTGTCTAGTTAGCAAACTAAGTTCACGGTTACCCTACCCTTACGAAAACTGGACAACAGAACCACACAAGTGTTGCACAGTTCTAGTTATTTAGCTAGCCAACTTAACGATAGCCTATTAAAGCCGCATCTTCATAACTTCCTAGTTTTTTTTTTTGTTAGCCAAGACTTAATTTCACGAAAAATACACGCATGTCACCAGGCACACCTAGGTGAGCTCAGGGTTATAACCACTGAACTGTGGTTTTTCACACGATTGTACATTGTGTTGCCGCAGAAAATGGCTACGACGAGCCAACTGGCTAGCTATTTAAATGTACAAACTCAAAGCATGTGCCTCCTCTCAATTGCCTGCAGCTCCGCGCTGATTTCAAAAAGTTAGCCTGCTTGCAGCTAAGAACGTGAACCAAGCGAATAACAAGACATTAAGTATTTTTATAATAATTACAAATAAGTTAGCTCGCCAAAGTACGCACTTCGCTTACGACTGAACTTACCTCAGCTGGTTTCCTGTTCCGCAGCTCCAAGTTGATTCTTTTCTCCATTTCCATCTTGTGTATGTATGGCGGTTATTCTTCTTAGCTAGCGAGTTAGTTTTCTGGTTTTCGGACTCTGTCGGTCCGTATACAACGCGCTATTTTATACGTGTCAAATTAGTTCTATTTTTAAAAATAAAACGCTTTTGTACAGTAGAAAACCTAAAAACAACACGACTAAAAAGTTATCCTAAACTGCAAATAAATTCTTTCACGCGCCAAGCTGCACAAAGACCACCGAGACCTCCGTTATGTGTGCACGCGACTGCCCCCACTGACCGTAAGCGCAAAAGCAACCAATCAGTGGCCGAGAGATACCTTCTTTACGTTACAAGGTGGCAGTACTCCGTCTCCCGGATGAGTTTCAAGAAAATGTTTTGTTGTTGGTGTTGTTCTTACGGACAGTGTGCCTTTGTGTTCAACTGAACCAACAAACACGTTTTAAAACACGTTTTAATTTGTATCTCAAACACGCTGCAAAATGGGAACATAGTTGTGTTAGGCCGCGGCAAAGATAGCGTCCAGCCAAAGCAGTAGTTCTTGGTTAACAGCGATGAACCCCACCAACTATCAATTCTGTGTAAGGGCTGTTGTTTAGAGCAAAGGCTGTGCAGCTGGACTGGTGGCCTGGCAGACAGTTTTAGTTTTGTAGGAGGAATGGCCCTCCTTGGTGGCTATCACTACGTGACTCGTTTCATCTTCTCGTGGACTGCATCTCGGTCGGACTCCTGTTTTGTAGCTGGCTTGCTGTCGTTCACCAGTCCTGTAGACCAACCATTGATACGCCGGACCAAAAAGACTGCACAAAATCAGCCCTGGTCTAAGGCATCCCTACTGTTTAAGCTAGCTTGTAGGCATTTGTAAATCAAGGATCCAAACTTATTTCTCAAGAAACTTAGGCACTCTGAGTACAAAACACGCAGCCTAAAGCCCCTTGACCACTCTAAGCACATGTTATGCTTTTCAGTACAGTAATAGTGAGGAACATGTATATAAATTGAATATTACTTTTAAAAAAAGTATCACTTGGAAGAGCATAGTTGCAAAAAAGAACCTTATATTTTGCAACGCTTAAAGTGAAGCAAACCAGTGCAATATTATTTCACATCTTCATTGTGACCCTATTGTGTAAAATAGGTTGTAATCCTTCAGAAATCAATGTTTAAATACAGTGCTTAAGCTTTAAAACATTTTTTTTTTTTAAAAAGAACACGACAATGACTGGTTTTTAAGAATGTACATTTTGTGTGTTGTAGCATGTTAATATTCAAAGCATTATGTGCAGTTTCTTTACATTAATTGAACAAATAAGTCTAAGAAAACAAACAGACACGGCTCAACGTATGAAGAAGTGCAATTAAGTGTAGCACGTTTGCATTAAACACTCCAGTATTTTGTTGCGTTTTTACTGAGATCAGCGCCAATTTTCAAAAAATAAATTTGAAAATAAAAAAGTGCACCATTTATGTTGATTCCATTGCACAACCACAGCAATGCTATGAAAAACCTGTTTTACAACCGCCCGGCTTTGTCCTGACCGTAATGACGAGTGTACCCGCCGTCCAGCTGTTTGAAATAGTCAGTGTTCCCGAAGACACCGAAAAAGAGTGCAACAGTGCCTCACAGTGGACATTGGTTTGCAGTACATGTGTTAATGCAGCATCCAACTTACAGCGAAATGTAAACTGTGAATTGTAAACTGACTGCATCATCGTTCAGATATTTTGCCAATGAACACCAAAAATAGTAACCAAGTAACCATTTCTGTACAGTTTTTCAGGTGTTCCTGGTGTCAAGTTTGCATGGAAACTGTGCATCGCAAAGCAATTTTTGGAAAAGCACAAAAAAAAAAAAAAAAAAAAATCATGTTCACTGTTGGATTTTGCATTGATTTCATTGTGCTCTGACTGACTCCCAACAAACATGTCATTATAATCCTTGAGATGATAATATCCTCCTAAAACCCAGCAATTCATGTCTCCAGTAGATGACACAAGTCTCTGGTCTTATTTTCAAGAGTCATCTACAGCATCTACTATGCTGAAACTTACTTTACAAGGGAACATTCAATTAAATAATACTATTTAAAAAATATTTTAACTGTGACAGGTTTTTGTCCAAGACAGTTGTATTATGCCAAAAAAAAAAAAATTAATATACTTTTTTCCCGCAGGGTCTCAGGAGGAATAATAAGTGCGTATGTGAGGTCAGTGAGGTCATCCCTCCATCTCCATGGTAACAGCACTACTGTTGGAGTCCTCAGATCTTCTCCACGTAGTTGCCAGGAAACAGGCCCTCCTTGCCGTTTATCCTTCCTCTCCACCACCCGGAAGGGTCTGCAGAAAAAACCGGAAAGGCATCATTCAGAATGTGTGTGTGTGTGTGTGTGTGTGTGTGTGTGCGTGTGTGCGTGTGTGCGTGTGTGAGTGTATGTGTGTGTGTATGTGTCTGTGTGTGTGTGTGTGTGTGAGTGTGTGAGTGTGTGTGTATGTGTACTTGTCTGTGTGTGTGTGAGTGCGTGTGTGTGTGTACGCATGTGCGTGTGTGCATGTGTGCCTGTGCGTGTGTGTACATGTGTGTGCGTGTCTTTGTGTCTGCATGTGAGTGTGTGCGCAAGCGTGTGTGTGTGCGTGTGTGTGCATGTGTGTGAAATGGAATGGACCCTAAACGCATGTAAACTGTTCTCTGTGAATGCAGCTCCAGTGTGTGTGTTCACGCCCCCCCCCAGCCCCCGCCGTCTCTACTGGTCCCTCACCATCATTGAGAAGTTCGATGACATCATTAACATCAAAGCTGATCTCATCGACGTCCTGCCCCACATACTGATATAGCGCCCTGCAGCGGGGGCCCTGGGGTTTGGCTTTGGGTCGGCTGGTCGGCGCCGGAGGCGGGCGGTTCTGACTGACGCTCTTCTTCCTCTGCATCCTGGAGAAATCAAAATCCAAAACTTTATTCATAAACATAGTATGTTTCAAATTAAAAAAAAAAAAAACGCAGTGCAACGTGCTTTAAAAAAAAAAAAAAAAGATTAAAAGCAACCAGGTAAAACACAGGTGTGTAGGTGTGAAAAGTGTGAAGGCTCCAGGACAGAACCGATCTGCCCAAAAAAGAACATGGCTTCTCTACAGAGGCACAGAGGAGCCTTCTGTGGAACCCTTTCTTCTGAGAGTGCAGATGAAAGGGGGAATGAATCATATGAAAAGAGGACAAGAGAAAGCAGAAGAGAGAGCGGGTGGTGAGATTGTGGGAAAGACAGAGGAAGTCAGAAGACTGGAAGAAGGGATAAAGAGGAAGAGCGAAAGAGAGAAAGAGGTGGAAGGCTACGCACAGAATCTGTCCTTTTTGTTAATGTGTTTTTTTTTTTTTTTGTTGCTTTGGGTCACATGACTTCACGGTAGGAATCAGCTGACCCCGTGCGACAGGTTTTTCGGAAGGCCTCACCCCGATACGCCCTGGTCGGGCACGTTGAGGAAGTCCAGGTTCCCGGGCTCGTGTCTGGGGGGGCCCCGCTGGGTCTGCGCGGGCCCCCTCATGGGGGGCGCGGAGGTCGGGGGCCGCAGCTGCTTCTGGGGGGTGGAGTAGGTCTGCTCCGTCTGCTGCGCGGGCCGGGGGCTTGGGCGCGAGAACTGGGCGCCGCCGTTTCGCTGGTCTGCAGGGGCGAGAGCAGGCGGAAGCGGGACGCGGCTGGTCACGTGACTTACGCCCTTTCAAAGGTCTCGCCTTCAGGGGGGCAATGTGGGGGGTGGGTTTGGGATGGAGTGGCAGCAGGCGTGTGTTGGGAGTGTTACGTTTTTTAAAAAGAGTTTTACCCGGGATATCAGTCCCCCCTTTTATACAGTCCCATGATTTTTTGTGTGTCATTTTTCTCCCATTTTCTCCCCAATTTAGTCGTTATACCAATTCCCTGTGTGTATCACGGTCCTGGTCGATGCCCTATCCCTCTGTTGGTCTGGGGAGGGTGTGGACTACCACATGCCTCCTCCGATACGTATGGAGTCGGCAGCCGCTTCTTTTAAAGTTTCACTGGGCGAGCGTAACGCGCGCGGAGGTTCACGCTATCTCCCCCAGATCCCCTCCCTACTGAACAGGCACCCCGACCACCCAGTAGTAGTCGCTAATGCAACGATCAGGACTCATACCCTCACTGGCTTCCCACCCAACCACAACACTGCAAATTGTGTTCATGGGAAAGCCTGAACAAGCCGGAAGTACCGCTGCCCGGGTCTCTGAGGTGGTAGGCGAGTGCTTAAACCTCTACACTACGCAGAGGTACACCATTAATCAAGGTACACCAACACTACTATGTTGGTGTATCTTGATTAGTTCGCCGATTGAGCCTGGGTAACTGGTGGAAGCAAAAACCTGCAAACGGTCCTCCAGGACTGAATTTGCCCACCCCACTGGTACACAGGTCAACATGGTCACATCTCACATTGGGGGCCCCCGCCACCCCATCCCTGTAAAATTTCTGCCCAATTCTTTGAGAGGCTCCTGTCAGTCAGGGCCCATGGAATCATCCTAAAACGCCCCCCCCCGCCACCCCATCCCTGTAAAATTTCTGCCCAATTCTTTGAGAGGCTCCTGTCAGTCAGGGCCCATGGAATCATCCTAAACCCCCCCCCCCCCCCACCCCCATATGGTGTCCCTGGAGCACAGAACTGTGCCCAGGATTTAGGAAGAGAGAGAGAGAGAGAGAGCGCAGATTTACCTCTGTGTGGCATGTGTGCGCGCCCTCCTCTGGCCTGGGGGGCCCCTTTCCTGGTCGGCTCTGTGGAAACAGTCAAGGACAACATTTCAATTATGTAAAAAAAAAAAAAAAGATTTTTAAAAATGGAAAAAAAATTGTTTTTTTGGCGAACTCACAGCCGTATTAATTACATTAAAATCAGTGAGAATAAGTCAGGAATGAACGGGCAAAAATCTGAGCAGTTTAGAGTGTCCCGCAAACACCGGTCCTGGCCTCTAATTGCCCGTATTTCCCATAATGCTCTTGTTTGTTTGTTGCCCCCCAACCCCCGCCCTCCCCATCGCAGTTACTTACTGGATGTTTTGGGGAGGCCGTCTCCCACGGTGACGGTGAGAGACTTCCCGCCGGGCTTCAGCTGCGCCAGGTCCCCCTGCCCCCGCTGGAACACCACGCACCGAGAGCCTCCCCCACCCCAGCCTTCCTTCTTCACTTTGAACTCCAGCCTGCGCAGACGGGACAGTGTGTGAGCGAGACTGCGCAGACAGGACAGTGTGTGAGTGAGACTGCGCAGTGGGGACAGTGTGTGAGTGAGACTGCGCAGTGGGGACAGTGTGTGAGGGAGACTGCGCAGTGGGGACAGTGTGTGAGGGAGACTGCGCAGACAGGAACAGTGTGTGAGTGAGACTGCGCAGTGGGGACAGTGTGTGAGTGAGACTGCGCAGACGGGACAGTGTGAGTGAGACTGCGCAGACGGGACAGTGTGTGAGGGAGACTGCGCAGACGGGATAGTGGGTGAGGGAGACTGCGCAGTGGGGACAGTGTGTGAGTGAGAATGCGCAGTGGGGACAGTGTGTGAGTGAGACTGCGCAGTGGGGACAGTGTGTGAGGGAGACTGCGCAGTGAGGACAGTGTGTGAGTGAGAATGCGCAGTGGGGACAGTGTGTGAGTGAGACTGCGCAGACGGGACAGTGTGTGAGGGAGACTGCGCAGACGGGACAGTGTGTGAGTGAGACTGCGCAGACGGGACAGTGTGTGAGTGAGACTGCGCAGACGGGACAGTGTGTGAGTGAGACTGCGCAGACGGGACAGTGTGTGAGTGAGACTGCGCAGTGGGGACAGTGTGTGAGTGAGACTGCGCAGACGGGACAGTGGGTGAGGGAGACTGCGCAGACGGGACAGTGTGTGAGTGAGACTGGTCGTACCGGTCGCTGAAGGAGAGGGACAGTGTGTGAGGGAGACTGCGCAGATGGGACAGTGTGTGAGGGAGACTGCGCAGTGGGGACAGTGTGTGAGGGAGACTGCGCAGACGGGACAGTGTGTGAGTGAGACTGCGCAGTGGGGACAGTGTGTGAGTGAGACTGGCCGTACCGGTCGTTGAAGGAGAGGGACAGTGTGTGAGGGAGACTGCGCAGACGGGACAGTGTGTGAGCGAGACTGCGCAGACGGGACAGTGTGTGAGTGAGACTGCGCAGTGGGGACAGTGTGTGAGTGAGACTGCGCAGACGGGACAGTGTGTGAGTGAGACTGCGCAGACGAGACAGTGTGTGAGACTGCGCAGACGGGACAGTGTGTGAGTGAGACTGCGCAGACGGGACAGTGTGTGAGGGAGACTGCGCAGACAGGACAGTGTGTGAGTGCGTCTGGCCGTACCGGTCGTTGAAGGAGAGGGACAGTGTGTGAGTGAGACTGCGCAGACAGGACAGTGTGTGAGGGAGACTGTGCAGACGGGACAGTGTGTGAGTGAGACTGCGCAGAGTGTGAGTGAGACTGC
This sequence comes from Anguilla rostrata, assembly GCF_018555375.3. Classification (NCBI taxonomy): domain Eukaryota; kingdom Metazoa; phylum Chordata; class Actinopteri; order Anguilliformes; family Anguillidae; genus Anguilla; species Anguilla rostrata. The sequence continues at coordinate 2,883,739 of NC_057936.1, forward strand.
GCAGTGGGGACAGTGTGTGAGGGAGACTGCGCAGACGGGACAGTGTGTGAGTGCGACTGTGCAGACGGGACAGTGTGTGAGTGCGTCTGGCCGTACCGGTCGTTGAAGGAGAGGGACAGTGTGTGAGCGAGACTGCGCAGTGGGGACAGTGTGTGAGTGAGACTGCGCAGACGGGACAGTGTGTGAGTGAGACTGCGCAGTGGGGACAGTGAGTGAGTGAGACTGCGCAGACGGGACGGTGTGTGAGTGAGACTGCGCAGTGGGGACAGTGTGTGAGTGAGACTCGTCGTACCGGTCGTTGAAGGAGAGGGACAGCTTGTTCTTGGTCACCTCCTCGTACCGCTTGCACAGCAGGCTGATGAACTCCGTCTTAAAGGTGGACTCCAGCAGGCTGTCGTACTGGGTCTCGTGCAGAATGAAGAAGTCGTCCTGCCTCGTACTGCGGGAAAAGAGGAGCGACGGAAGAACGGAGGAAGGAAGGAAGGAATGAGGAAGGTGGAGGGAAAGACAGAGAGGAGAAGGAAGGAAAGAAGAGAAAGAGAGAGGAAAAAGAGAGTTTAATGTCAGAAATGCAGTTTTGGGCCGAGCCCCCCCCCCCCCCGCATTGTCACGTTAACTCAGAGAACATTACTGAGAATTCTGAATACAGGAAATGGGGGGGAAAAGCCTGTAGACCGTGCACTGCTGAGAGACGCTGCCACTTCCTGTTTTTCACTAATATATCTGCGCCCACCATAAGAGCGTGACTGCAGAAGAAGGCCACAGCAGTGACATCATCGCTCTGCGGCTTTTAGCTGCTTTTAGCTGCTGCTACCTGGCAGGTCTCAAATCAAGAGAGGTGAGAATGCACAAGCATTCCCATCATCCCCCACCCCCCCCTGCACCGCCCCTCCCCCCCATCACCTCACCTGAGTGAAATTCTGCACACGCTCCCCAGTTCCATTTTTCTTTTCAGCACCTCCTTGATCTGTCCCTTCTCTGGCCCCTTCTTCACCTTCTCTCGGCCAATCAGGTAGATCCCCCTCGGCGTCAGGATCAGGTCCCTCTTGATTGGCTGGCGAGGGCAGGAGGAAAGAGCAGGGTGTGAAACAGCGGGGAGTGCTACTGCTTATTAGGGCGTTATCGCAAACGAACTTTCTATGCTCACTGTTCAGCAAGCGAAAGAACGAAGTCCGAACTGTAAATGTGAAAATGTCCTGTGGTTATACATGTGAATTGTGATGCATTCTGGGATTTACGCTTTTAAGAATAGGTTTTTTGTAAGAGTACGTTTTTTTCTGTGTCTGTGTTCTAGAACTCGGCATTGTCCCCAGCGGCGATTGTTGCAGCAGCATTAGAATGTTCAGTTAAGAACATTCTAATCGCACATCTAAATGGACTGAATGGACTGCATTTATATAGCGCTTTTATCCAAAGCGCTTTACAATTGATGCCTCTCATTCGCCAGAGCAGTTAGGGGTTAGGGATTAGGTGTCTTGCTCAAGGACACTTCGACATGCTCAGGGCGGGGTTTGAACCGGAAACCCTCCGACTGCCAGACAATCGGTCTTACCTCCTGAGCTATCTGTGACCTCTCACACTAAAAAGTGTTAACATGTGGGCAGTCAAGCATCACACACAAAAGCCTGTTTAAAAATATTGCTACATTTTCTCATAACTCGGAAATGCCCATGCTCGCTGCTGCAACCGTCTTTGTCAATTCTTCAGGGGAGGCTATGGTCAAACTAGCTGACCCCCACCTTGACCCGGCGGTCGAACTCGCTGACCCCCACCTTGACCCTGCGGTCGAACTCGCTGACCCCCACCTTGAACCTGCGGTCGAACTCGCTGACCCCCACCTTGAACCTGCGGTCGAACTCGCTGACCCCCACCTTGAACCAGCGGTCGAATTCGCTGACCCCCACCTTGACCCTGTGGTCGAACTCGCTGACCCCCACCTTGAACCTGCGGTCGAATTCTCTGACCCCCACCTTGACCCTGCGGTCGAATTCGCTGACCCCCACCTTGACCTGCGGTCGAACTCGCTGACCCCCACCTTGAACCTGCGGTCGCACTCGCTGACCCCCACCTTGAACCTGCGGTCGCACTCGCTGACCCCCACCGTGAACCTGCGGTCGAACTCGCTGACCCCCACCTTGAACCTGCGGTCGAACTTGGTGACGGAGTCGGCGAAGTCGATGCGCTCTCTCTTGGCGAGGAACTGGCGCAGCTCTGGGCGATCCTCCATGCCCAGGTAATCTCCCACGAAGTTCCTGTTGATGCTGTTCCTCCGGCGCTCCTTGGAGTTGTACAGGATGTCGGAGGCTGAGAGAGGGAGAGGGATCACGTTGCGTGACGATTCGTATTACACACGCAATACATTATAACATCCCTGTAATTCACATGCAGTATCCAGACAATTCCATCAAATACATAATAATATGTAATCGTGCAACACGTTTTATGAAATTAAACATAAATGCATTCTATTTTCAGAAATATGTAAGTACGTATGCTACATATTTTTATACACATGAATGTGTAATACTCCCAGTGTACATCAGGGGTCACATTTGTGTTTCTGAAATCTAAACTGAACTTCGTGTAGGGCAGTGTTGACCTTTGACCTCAAGTGTCCCTCCACCCATCCATCCCTCCCTCTTTCCACTTCGCAGCCCCCTCCCTCACTTACCCTCCTCCCTCATCTGTTCATACTTCCTTCTGGCGATGTATTTCCTCCAGGCCTTCTGGATGGTCCTGGCGAACGTGTCGAACTTCCTCTCCCTCATCTCCTCCAATAGAAAAAGCTGGGAGAAACGGCAGTGTTTGGCAGTGAGTCATGTTGGAGAGTTGGAATCAGTGCAGGAAAACAACTGAAATTCAATTCATCAACTTGAAAAGAATAAAATCGTAGAACGCTATAGGAATATTTCGGTTAATTAACTTAATTTAAATTCATTTCCTGAATTAGATTTAGATTAGGGGTGTGCAATCCTATTCCTGGAATGCCAGAGACAGTCCTGGTTTTCGCTCCATCCAAACCTATGACTACATAACTGTGGTAATTATCAGGCTTCAGTAACACAAGTGACCAAGCGCTGGGGGTACTCAGCAGTTGGTCAATCATGCTCTGAATATTTTTAATAATTCCTCAAAGTTTTGTGATCAAACTCAGTTGGAAGAGAAACCAGAAACATCTGGATTCTAATACAAAAAGAACTTCATTTTTCCCCCAAGGAAGAAAGTGGGGAATCGACTTAAAATGTAAAAAAAAATTCAAAGAACAAAGAACTGTAAGAAATGCAGTACATTGCACGATGCAATGACACAACCCACAATACTACGCAGTTTATAAAAACATGGACACAGTCTGACATGTGGAGCTTCCCAGTCCTTTTTCCTGAAAGAGTCTGGATGAATGGAATGGGCCCCACCAGTCCTGTTCTGAATGAGTCTGAATGGAAAAGGGCCCCACCAGTCCTGTTCTGAATGAGTCTGAATGGAAAAGGGCCCCACCAGTCCTGTTCTGAATGAGTCTGAATGGAAAAGGGCCCCACCAGTCCTGTTCTGAATGAGTCTGAATGGAATGGGCCCCACCAGTCCTGTTCTGAATAAGTCTGAATGGGAAAGGGCCCCACCAGTCCTGTTCTGAATGAGTCTGGATGAATGGAATGGGCCCTACCAGTCCTGTTCTGAATGAGTCTGGATGAATGGAATGGGCCCCACCAATCCTGTTCTGAATGAGTCTGAATGGAAAAGGGCCCCACCAGTCCTGTTCTGAATGAGTCTGAACGGAATGGGCCCCACCAGTCCTGTTCTGAATGAGTCTGGATGAACGGAATGGGCCCCACCAGTCCTGTTCTGAATGAGTCTGAATGGAAAAGGGCCCCACCAGTCCTGTTCTGAATGAGTCTGAATGGAAAAGGGCCCCACCAGTCCTGTTCTGAATGAGTCTGAACGGAATGGGCCCCACCAGTCCTGTTCTGAATGAGTCTGAACGGAATGGGCCCCACCAGTCCTGTTCTGAATGAGTCTGAACGGAATGGGCCCCACCAGTCCTGTTCTGAATGAGTCTGAATGGAATGGGCCCCACCAGTCCTGTTCTGAATGAGTCTGAATGGAATGGGCCCCACCAGTCCTGTTCTGAATGAGTCTGAATGGAATGGGCCCCACCAGTCCTGTTCTGAATGAGTCTGAATGGAATGGGCCCCACCAGTCCTGTTCTGAATGAGTCTGAATGGAATGGGCCCCACCAGTCCTGTTCGGAATGAGTCTGAACGGAATGGGCCCCACCAGTCCTGTTCTGAATGAGTCTGAATGGAATGGGCCCCACCAGTCCTGTTCTGAATGAGTCTGGACGGAATGGGCCCCACCAGTCCTGTTCTGAATGAGTCTGGATGGAATGGGCCCCACCAGTCCTGTTCTGAATGTGTCTGGACGGAATGGGCCCCACCAGTCCTGTTCTGAATGTGTCTGGACGGAATGGGCCCCAGCACTGATTCAGGGTCCGGTTCTCAGGGTGCGGTTCTCCTCACCGATTCCGGGTTCTTGACGAACACCTTGGTCCGGCCCATCTGGTACTGGTCGGTGTCCATGTTCACGGAGCGCAGGAGGTGCAGCACGCCCTGCTTCTCGTCGCCTCTCCAGCCCGGCCACGTCTCCGCAGTCAGAATGGCGTACCTGGGGGGGGGGGGGGGGGGGCAGGGTCACACCTGAGACGGGCTGAGCTCACGCCAGGTGAGAGGCACGGTGCTCCCCGAAAAAAGAGTTCTATGGCTTGTCACATTACATTACAAGCATTTAGCAGACACTTTTATCCAGAGAGGCTTACACAACTTTTAAATTTTTTTTTTACATTGTATCCATTTATACAGCTGGATATTTACTGAAGCAATTCAGGTTACAAACAGCAGTGTCCTACCCCAGGAATCGAATCTACGACCTTTTGGTTACAAGCCCAGTTCCTTACCCACTGTGCTACACTTTTCTTCATAGGGAACCCCTGTTTAGTTCTTTATGGAACCCTGTGTGGTAGGTGCACAAAAAAGTGTGAAAGCTCCCAGATTTAACCAAAGAACCCTTGAACTAGACAGGGGGTTCCTCCTTGGAGACAGAGAGGAACTCTTTCGGAACCCCCTTCTGCAGAGAGAGTCGTATGTAGTCCTGGCCTGGGTCAAATTTTTTAACTGAGAGTTTTTCAAGTTTTCTGCCCCGTGAACCGTTTCCTGCGGCTCGCCCCCCCCCCTTATTATTATTATTATTATTATCATTATTATTATTATTATTATTATTATTATTATTAATAATTATAATAATAATAATAATAATAATAATAAAACAAACGCAGCGATGTCGACGCGTGGAATTCAAACCCTCTGTGACATCACAGTGTTCGGCTGAATGGACACGCCCCCCCCCCTTCCTCACCTCTGCAGGAACTTGTTGAAGACTCGGCGGTAGGCGAAGCCGGCCCTCCTCACGCGTATGTTCTCCCGAAGGCCCAGGTACTCCACCTGGTGCTTCGCTCTGCGAAACGCACACGACAGCAACACACCAAGCGGTCAGCCGGCCACGGCCAAGAGCACCCGTTCAATACTCCGCGCTACACAGAGCACAAGGTTAAAGGTTAAAGGTCACCCGCTAGCTTCACTGCCCTCTATCCACTTGGTCTCCACCCTAGGTGCCCTCTCTCTCTCTCTCTCGAACATCTGGGAAGTTAGAGTCTATGACATTGGTGTCCTGCATTCTGATTGGCTCTAGCACAGTTATTTCTAGCCACTGCTGTTTCATGGGTCAAGAGTTCATTTGACTTAATCTTCTGCCTCCAAGTGTAGCCCCACCCATACAAGATGATGACTCTTCAGAGGAAGTAGCTGACCATTAGTTCATTCGTGTAAGCACAGCACTGGAAGGTGGTCAGACTTATCTCACGCCAGGCTAACACTGATGGCTGACACAATAAGGGTGTGAGCCTGACAAGTGTTCAGTCTTTTAACTCAACTCCTGACAGAGTTAAGAGCATGAGCCCACCATGAATGAAACATGCTTCAGCAGAGTAGAGTTTACTGTATGGAGAGTTGAACACTGGATGTGTTTTGTGTAGGTATTTTATGGACAGGTGTATGAGCTGCAGGTGAGTCTGACGAGTAGACTGTGACAGAAACGGGGACGGTGGTGGGGGGGGGGGGACGCACCGGCTCTCCTCCCAGTCCTTGGGCCTCTTGGTCTCGTTGGGCTTGATGCAGCGGATGTAGTGTGGGGTGCACTTCATCAGCGTGTTCACCAGGTCGTTGGCTTGTTTCTACGGGAACGGCACACGGAACGGTGAAGCGCGAAACACGCGTGATGAAGCGCACGTCTCGCGCGGTACACGTGTTCGTGCTGACGCGCGCAGCGTTCACAGCACAGTAAAGGCTCGCGGAGCGCGTGGTCGGTGCGATAGTGCGTACGTGGCTTGCGGTGTGATGAAGCACACGGACAGACGCAGTGTGAAAACGCACTGCCAAACACTGCAGCTGTTCCCCTTCGTACACTGCTTACTGATCTATGGGTGCAGCTTCGGCTAAAGGGGCACAGTTAACGCAGGACTGACGCACAGAGCAGAGGTGAAAAGGTGCAGTACTGACACAGTGCAGAGATGAAGGGATGCAGTACTGACACAGCGCAGGGGTGTATGGATGCAGTGCTGACACAGCGCAGAGGTGTAAGGATGCAGTACTGACAGCGCAGGGGTGTATGGATGCAGTACTGACACAGCGCAGAGGTGTAAGGATGCAGTACTGACACAGCGCAGAGGTGTAAGGATGCAGTACTGACACAGCGCAGGGGTGTATGGATGCAGTACTGACACAGCGCAGAGGTGTAAGGATGCAGTACTGACACAGCGCAGGGGTGTATTGATGCAGTACTGACACAGCGCAGGGGTGTATGGATGCAGTGCTGACACAGCGCAGGGGTGTAAGGATGCAGTACTGACACAGCGCAGGGGTGTATGGATGCAGTACTGACACAGCGCAGGGGTGTATGGATGCAGTACTGACACAGCGCAGGGGTGTAAGGATGCAGTACTGACACAGCGCAGGGGTGTATGGATGCAGTACTGACACAGTGCAGAGGTGTAAGGATGCAGTACTGACACAGCGCAGGGGTGTATCGATGCAGTACTGACAGCGCAGGGGTGTATGGATGCAGTACTGACACAGCGCAGGGGTATAGGGGTACAGTACTGATACTGTACAGAGTAGAGAATGTGGTACTGATAGCACAGAATCAGGAACACAGCACTGACACACAGCACAGAGGTGGGAACACAGTACTGACACAGAATGGGAGGACGCAGTACTGACAGGCGGTGACTCGCACCTTGATCTTTGAGCTGGCAGTGCCGGGCCGACCCTTCTTCTCTGTGTTCAGGTTTTCAGGGAAGAGGCTTCTGATGAATTCGCTGACGGGGACAAGAATGAGCCACTCACAGACATCGTAAGGGACATCACACAAAGCCACATTCACGTAGTAAACCGCGTGTTTGTAAACGCCTGTCAGCCGCTCTAAACTAAGCAGCCATTGCTGCTGTCGACATTAAAGCCAGCTGAGATCAAAAAGCAATCGGCCCATTATACTGTTTCGGGACATTTTCAGATGAATTGCTCCGCATAATTATTTCTGGGGAAATACTGTTCGGCGTCAACTAACAGAGTTTTAGAACATCTGCAGACGCGATCCAGACTGTGAAAACAGGACCGGTCCACAGAGAGGGCAGCTGGTAAAATGGCACCTACTGCACGCTGCTCTGCATGAGCTCGATGAGGTCCGTGAAGAGAACATCGCGGTTTTTCTCACAGAACCCGTTGATGTCGTAGGAGACCTGGGGGGGGGGGGGGTGGAGACGATGATCAGAATGCTGTACAGGGGTTCATGAATATGCATCGTAGAAATCTACACTTCTCTCTTTCCTTCTCTCTCTCTCTCCTTTCCTCTCCTCTCTAGCCTACCCTGCAGATCAGGGGCAAGGAGAGCTGCATCTGTTATTCTATTACATGCCAAATTACTCTGGGTAATACTGTATAGCGCAATACAGTTTAGAAATTGCAGAGCGATCAGATCTGTAAAAGGACCGTAGAGAGGCACTGTAAAATGGCACCTACTGCAACGTGTCTATGATCGTGAGTCCGTAAGAGACATGCGTTTCTCAAAACCGTTGATGTGAACTTGGGGTGAATCAGTCAGATGTGTCAGGGTTCTGAGGTCAGTGTAATTGTACTGACAGTGTAACAGTGTAAAAAACCTACACGCACACTGGCCCTGCAGTAATGCATGCTACCCCTGCCACAGATTCTTAATTGACACCAGATACTCAGCTTCAACATATCCCTCAATCCTGTCAAATCTTTTTTTTTACCCTTTAAGGTGTGAGGTCACAAATGTGTGATTGGAATGTTCTTAATTGAACATTCTAACGCCGATGTAACAATCGCCGCTGGTAATTGAAAGCGATGGAGTTGTAGAACACTGTCGTGGAATTTTGAAAAGAACATTCCAAAAATGCCGAACTCTTCAGAAAGGTTAAGGACAGGAGGTAGCGGCAGGTAAAGGGGGCTTCCAGAGCTGTATCCCAGAATGCAGTGCACACTGCCCCAGCATCATACTTGGTCGTGCTTCTTGAATTCATTTTCAAAAGGTGCACCAAACGGGCATGTTTTGGCTGCAACGGTGTGGGAGACAGAGCATAAGATCTTAAACATAAGGATTTGAGTATCTGGTGAGTCTAATGAATCTGTGGTCAGGTACTCCCCCCAGTAACGGAAGAGTGCGGCTAAGGAACCCGACATTTTGACATAAGCTGTCAATCATTTGTTTGTTCAAGCCAATCAAGAGGTTTTGCGCCCCACGGAAAAACACAATTACAGGCTCAAATCAGTGAATCACTGACGTCAGGCGGGATTGTGATGTCACGCAGTCAGGTGGTTTAATGACACACACACGCTCTCAGCGTGCTCTGTGCCCACCTTGCCGGCGTAGTGGTGGATGACGAATCCGGAGTTCCAGCTGTTGAAGTGTTCGTGGGTTCCCACGGCCGCCTGCAGCTTCTGCAGCAGCGTCCCGTCCGCCCCCTCGCCCTTGGCGTGCATGGTGGCGCACACGTCGTCCAGGACGCTCATGACGCCCGGGGGATTCTGGGAGAGCGGAGAATCAATCAATCAGGCAGTCCATCAGTCAATCAATCAATCAATCAATCAGTGAGTCAGACAGGCAGTCAGTGAGACAAACAGGCGGTCCGTCAGTCAGTCAATCAATCAATCAATCAATCAATCAATCAATCAGTGAGTCAGACAGGCAGTCAGTCAATCAATCAATCAGGCAGTCAGTCAGTCAGTCAGTCAATCAATCAATCAATCAGTGAGTCAGACAGGCAGCCAGTCAATCAATCAATAAATCAATCAGTGAGTCAGACAGGCAGTCAGTCAATCAATCAATGAGTCTGTCAGTCATTCAATCAATCAATAAGGCAGTCCGTCAGTCAATCAATCAGGCAGTCGGTCAGTGAGTCAATCAATCAAACAGGCAGTCAAGATAATTACTAAATCTTTTTTCAAAAGTGAGGTCAAAGATGTCTAAAGCACAAGTTCTCATTTTTGAAACTGATTTTCTACTGTTTACCAATTAAGTGAAAAAACTAATCCTTCTACATCTACAGTGAACAAACTAATCCACTATTTTGCTAAATTATATTACAAATTCACACAAACACACACACACACACACACACTCAAACGTTCAAAAAAAGCTTGTGAAATGCAATGAATATCTCTGGACTAATTCACCATTAAACATAATGCGTGCTGCTGACTGCAACCTTTGCTCTGCGCATATATAACCGCTCAGGCTAGCGTTTAAAAATCTAAGTATAAACCATTGAACTTACCAGCTTGTTCTCAATGAGGTCACACACCACTTTGTTGTTGAAATATTCAATTGGTGTCCACTTAATACCCTCCTGAACATACTCTTCCTGAAAGAAAGAGAAAATAGACAGGGAATGAGAGAGGGAGATGCTGGCGCTACCGTTAGAATGTTGAAAGATGCGCGACAGTGTTCTCGCAGCTGGGAGGAACATCGGAGTCTTTAAGACGGTGATGTCACAGGCAAGGGTGTCTGGGTAATGTAGTGTGGTACAGGCCAGGATGTTAAAGCATAATCCTGAGACTGCTGCCATTAAAATATAACATTTTAGAGGAAATCATTGGGCTGCTGGGTGGCATATCCTGTTAATGCACTGTTATTGTGCTCCTACACTGTAAAATGCCCAGTGCTAATTCAACTCGAACTCTCATTAGAGTACATCTGAATGCACTCTGTCACGGTTGAATTAACACTGGACATTTTAGTGCATAGTGTTAAACAGTGGAAGGCTGATAAAAGCAGTGGGAGTAAGTGTGTGGAGTGAGAGAGAAGAGATAAAAGATGGCTCCTCCCACACCTGTTCGGCTTTCAGCGTGAGCTCGATGAAGATCTGCTGCAGCTTCTCGTTCACAAAGTTGATGCAGAACTGCTCGAACCCGTTTCTCTGTGAAAAAAAGAAAAAAAAAACGCAGGAAAGCTGAGTCATTCGCAAACATTCTTAAGCGAGGGCGCGTTTGTGAAGGGCGGTGGTGTTTGTGGGGAGGGTTACAGAAGTGTACCGTTTACTAGACCCCCAAAACTAAAACAGACTGTTTATTGAGCTTACAGGGAGTCAGTAGGGTGTGATAAAGAGACAGCGCTCAGCTGCTAAAAATCATACTGGAGCAACATCATGCAAACCTTAGGTTTTCCACACACACACAGTGCAATCATGTTTTGTGTCGTCGGAAAGCCAATGTCATGGGGAATGAGTCTTTGGTGGTGGGGGCGCTGATCTTGATACGTATGGGTCGGTGCCCAGCCAGATACGAAGGTTAAGCCGGTGTGGTGTGCTTGCAGAGACAGTGCGAGCAGGATCGTTGATGTACTGTTTTGCCACAATTGCGTCTTTATTTGATGACTTGGGGTTTGGCTTTGATCTTTGGGCACATAAGGGATAAAGTGCGATGGTTCGGGGAGCCTTGTCAACACGGTCTCATACGCATCATGTGTGTACGGCCATTCAGCTACACACACACATACACACTTTTGCGACATTGTACATCGCCATTATTGAACATACTGTACAGTAAACTGCATTCACTTTGACCTGACGTTCCTCTTTGACTCTTAACCACCAGCACTTTAAACCTAGCAGCTCTAAGGTCCTCACATACACACAGAAGTCAGGATATCTGCACCCCGCAGTCACTCCCCTATACACCACCACGCTGTATATTTCACTCTTTAAACCCTTTTCATGACACTTGTTACATGTTGCCCCATCCCAGCACTTTTTGGTAATTTGTATTTGTCCTAATACTGTAGCTTATTCTTCTGCCTAGTTGGCTTTGCAGAGGTTAGGTCAGAAGAGTGTTCACTGTGTGAACTAAACTGTGTTCTAGAAATAGCTGCACAAAATAAGTATTGTACCTTACTGAACCTGTGTTTAGCAGTTGTCTATGACCATGAAATGCACTTTTTGTACGTCGCTTTGGATAAAAGCGTCTGCCAAATAATGTAATGTAACGCTAGTGTCGTAGCAGGATACACAGTTATATTTATGCAGGCCGCACAAGCCAGAGGCACGTCCGCATATACCAAGATAGACAGCGATATGTATAGAGCCACACTACTGGCGGACAGCAGTTTCCTCCGGCTATTGATATTATTTCAGATTTAGTGTATTTTTTATTTATTTTTGCCATAACAGCACATATCTCCGCGTTTTAAAAGAAGCCTTCCCCTAAGGTGCACTGGACCTGCCGCATTGCACAAATTATTTATTAACCTGTTTATTATAAACTTTCCTTGCACGCTTTTAGTGTGTGCTCCTCCTCCATTTTGGTTCATGAGACACAGCGGGCTATCGTCACTGTGGGCAGCCCGCGTTCGTTACTCCTGACCCTGCTGCACGGGCCTGTTTGGCTCTCCAGGAAGCAGAAATATTCAATTCATGTTTATTCGTACGGCGCCTTTTAAACAGACACTGTCGCAAAAAAACCAGGCCTAAACCCCCAAAAAGTGAGCGATTGAGGGGTGAAAAAAACTCCCCAGTGGGAAGGAAAGCACTCAGACAGTGGCATGTAAAAAGTATTTCCTTATACTTGAGGGGCGACATAGCTCAGGAGGTAAGACCGATTGTCTGGCAGTCGGAGGGTTGCCGGTTCAAACCCCGTCCTGGGTGTGTCGAAGTGTCCTTGAGCAAGACACCTAACCCCTAACTGCTCTGGCGAATGAGAGGCATCAATTGTAAAGCGCTTTGGATAAAAGCGCTATATAAATGCAGTCCATTATACTCACCTGGAAGATCTCAAAACCATAGATGTCCAGAACACCAATGCTGTATTCCTCGTGCGGTTTCTGAATGGCTTTGTTAATAGCCTGGAAGGGAAGGAGAGTGGAGAACAGTGAGAGAGAGGCACTTTGCCAGGGTGACATACGTTTGAATAGATGACGTGCTGGAAAGCCGAGAGCTTAGGCTGGGATTCAATCAACATTTTGTCCTTAACTTTGCCAAACAATTAAGAGCTTTTTTTTTCTTCACAAGCACAGTTAGTTAGGAGAGTTCAGCAATAACTAAAACAAACACGGCAAGCTGTGTTTGTGAAGATAAAGTGCAACTCTTTGTGTTCAGTTGTAAGCTAAAGTTAAGGACAAAAGTTGATTGAATACAGGCCTTAATCTGTCCAGCTGTGTTCTCAACTGTATTGTCTCTTTATTACATTATGATGTATATATTTCACATATATTTTCAAAGATATATTGCATCTATATTTATTCAATATATTTATGAATGAAATACAATGTAAATAGTTATCTTAATTCATGTGAAATTTAATGTGTAATTTAATGTATCGGAAATGCAGCTCTTTTCGTTATAGTGCGTTTGTGAGCGCCAGCACACGCGTGTGTTGCCGGGGGCGACCGCCGGGAGCGTCGCTGACCTCCACCAGGAAGTCGAAGAGGCGGGCGTAGAGGGCCTTGGCCAGCGCATCGCGGGTGTAGCAGGTCTGCTCCTTGTTCAGGGTCACGTTGATCGACTCCGACTTGCCCCCCCACTTGGAGTCCATCTTGCGGCTGGTCAGTTTGTCCTGCAGGCGTTCCTGGTCTATACCCAGCAGGAATGCAGGGAAAGCCAGTACTGGGGGGGAGGGGGGGAGGAGGTATTCACATGAGATGTTAAATCCAGGCTTGCTCACTGAGTCTGCTTTGTTGGGGTGCAAAAGTGTATGTATTTGTGTCTGTGGAAGTGTGTGTGTATGCTCGCATATTTGCACATGCATTTCTGCGTGTGCGTGTGCGGGTGTATGTGTGTGGGTGTGTCTGTGTGTGTTTGTGTTTTTTTTTGTAAGTGTGTGTATGTTCGCATATCTGCACATGCGTGCTTGTGTGTGCAGGTGTGTGGGTATGTTTGTGAGCAACTGTGTCTTGAGTGTGAGTGTGTGTATGCACACGCGTGTGTGAGTGTGTGTATGCACATACATATACGCGTGTGAGTGTGTGTATGCACACGCGTGTGCCCGAGGGGACACGCAGAGTCTATGCGTGACACTCACAGTCCATGCTTTCCACCTGTCCATAGTTCCCCGCCTCGATGAAGCTGATGTTTCCCAGGTGTAGAATCCCCGCCACAATCTGCAGCACCTGATCCTGATAGCCATCTGAGATCCCAATCACATGCATGGCTTCCTACAGAGAGCACAAGTGCATCAGTACACTGATCCATAAGGGTAGATACAGTGTATGAGTACACACTGATCTATAAGGGTAGAGGCAGTGCATCAGTACACTGATCCATAAGGGTAGAGAGAATGGATAACTACATTTATCTATATTGATAAAGACAGTGGATCACTACATTCATCTATAAGGGTAGAGGCAGTGCATCAGTACACTGATCCATAAGGGTAGAGAGAATGGATCACTACATTTATCAATAAAGGTAGAGACAGTGGATCGATCTCTACATTTATTGATAAGGATAGAGACAGTAGACCACAACATTCATCTATAAGGATAGAGACAGTAGATCACAACATTTATCTTTAAGGATAGACAGTGGATCACAACATTTAGCTATAAGGATAGACATTGGATCACTACATTCATCTATAAGGGTAGAGACAGTGGATCGATCACTGCATTTATCCAAGAGGCTAAAGACTGTGGATCGCCCAACCCTCTTGCAGATATCAGGAATAAAAATGGATCTCATTTAAAAATGCCTGTCACACAGACTATGAGGTGATGGATAAAAGAAAATTGGTTTATCTTAGGATGGAGTTGGCCAACCCCCCGCCACCCTGACCCTGGGGAGTCACTGGTCTGCTGGTTTTTGTTTTTACTCTAAAAGTAACATAGAGTGCTTTTACCGATTGATTTAAGTGTCAAGTAACAATGCAGACCCTGCAGCTCTCCAGGATCAGGGTTGCTATAGGTCCTCTCTCTGTTGATGTACTATTGGTGGTGATCAAAGGCTTGATATCAGGTTCTGTTACCATGGTTTCCTGGAAGTCCTTGCTGTCATTTGTGCCGTCCACCTTGTAGGTGCCGGACTGGTTCAGGTAGTAGTAGTAGTCCGGGGTCATGACTCCCAGGCTCTCTCTCTGCTGTGCTGAAGCCCCTTCCAACAGCTAAATAAAACAGGGGAGTTTACAGATGTGCAGATACAAATAAAAGAATGTGGAGATTAGGTGGCCTGACTATGGAAATACAGCTGTTAAGGTCTAGTAGCTCAGATACCAGAATTAGTTAGGCTCATAGTGTCTTAGAGCACCAGGACTAGTTAAGCCTGTAGTGGCTGTAGTTAGGCCCATAGTGGCTGTAGTTAAGCCTGTAGTGACTGTAGTTATGCCTGTAGTGGCTGTAGTTAGTCCCATAGTGACTGTAGTTAGGCCCATAGTGGCTGTAGTTGCGCCTGTAGTGACTGTAGTTTGGCCTGTAGTGGTTGTAGTTAGGCCTGTAGTGGCTGTAGTTACACCTGTAGTGACTATAGTTAAGCCTGTAGTGACTGTAGTTATGCCTGTAGTGGCTGTAGTTAGGCCCGTAGTGACTGCAGTTACGCCTGTAGTGACTGTAGTTACGCCTGTAGTGCCTGTAGTTAGGCCTGTAGTGACTGTAGTTAGGCCCGTAGTGACTGTAGTTACGCCTGTAGTGCCTGTAGTTAGGCCTGTAGTGACTGTAGTTAGGCCTGTAGTGACTGTAGTTAGGCCCGTGGTGACTGTAGTTAGGCCTGTAGTGACTGTAGTTACACCTGTAGTGGCTGTAGTTACGCCCGTAGTGACTATAGTTAAGCCTGTAGTGACTGTAGTTATGCCTGTAGTGGCTGTAGTTACGCCTGTTGTGATTGTAGTTACGCCTGTAGTGCCTGTAGTTAGGCCTGTAGTGACTGTAGTTAGGCCTGTAGTCACTGTAGTTAGGCCTGTAGTGACTGTAGTTACGCCTGTAGTGGCTGTAGTTACGCCTGTAGTGACTGTAGTTAGGCCCGTAGTGACTATAGTTAGGCCTGTAGAGGCTGTAGTTAGGCCTGTAGGGACTGTAGTTAAGCCTGTAGTGACTGTAGTTACGCCTATAGTGACTGTAGTTACGCCTGTAGTGGCTATAGTTAGGCCAGTAGTGACTGTAGTTAGGCCCGTAGTGACTGTAGTTAGGCCTGTAGTGACTGTAGTTAGGCCTGTAGTGACTATAGTTAGGCCTGTAGTGGCTGTAGTTAGGCCTGTAGGGACTGTAGTTAGGCCTGTAGTGACTGTAGTTAGGCCTGTAGGGACTGTAGTTAGGCCAGTAGTGACTGTAGTTAGGCCCGTAGTGACTGTAGTTAGGCCTGTAGTGACTGTAGTTAGGCCTGTAGGGACTGTAGTTAGGCCCGTAGTGGCAGGTTTCTGACCTGGTAGTAGATGTGGAAGTTCCTCTCATTCTCATTCTGGTTAACCACCCTGGACTTCTCAAGGAGGAAGTTGGAGATCTTGCCTCCGTCTGGCTCTCCTCCTCGACTGAACTGAATCTCAAAATACTTGCCCTGTTAATGCGAGATACAAGAATGAATATTATTGTTAAGTTAATACACATTCAGCTACGTTAGAAAACAACGTATAACTACAAAGGTGAACGATTCGTTGCAAATGGCTGCCAGCTGTAACCCTGGGAGATGCGCTTCCACCAATTATGCCTCTCCTGGAGGGGCTATCAGCTACAGTGCTACGGTCGTCCAGACACGAGAAGGAAGACGATGCCTTAACTGGATGAGCCACTCAGCGGCCCCCGTCATAGCTTCCTGTATAACACCGTCCTCAAGAGGAAGTGAGACCTATGCTTAATGGCAGCTTTGTCCTCATGAGTGTACCGCAAACGAAATAGACAAAGTGTACCGCTGACAAAACGAACGACCATGAAAAATTCCTTCGGGGTAGTGTCAACATCCAAGGACAGAATTCAAAAGGAATCTTCAGTACCAAAGGGGTGGAGTTCAAAAGAGAGTATCAACCACAGTCAAATAATTCATTATTTGAAAGATTTTTTTCCCCACTGAGTTTTTTTTTGTTTACCTCAAGAAGAAAGAGGAAGGTCTCTCAAACCTGATGAAAGAGGACGTTTATTTACAGGAATGGCCGTTCTCAGAAATACAGTAACGTGCTCTTCAATCTGCAAAGTTCTAAGCCTGTTATCAAGACACATCGTCTTCAAATAAATTTTTCCATACGCTGTATTCTGAAGCGGCAAACAGAAACCTATAATCACAATAATGTGATTCGATCAGTGTCTGGCCTCCCTAAATCAACCAGTCTGCCCATCGACAGGGGGGCTGATGTTCCAGTTCCCTGGTCAGGAAAGTCTGTCGTATTGTTAATCGAGTCTCCTTGTTTGGAACAGTTCTTAATCACCCAGTCCCAGCTGCTTTTCCGTTATTGATTACTGTGCTGATCAGCGGCGACGAGCTGTCAGTCAAACCACCTGGGAGGCAGACATTGGTTGATGCGCTCGCGGTCGAGACTTGATTGGATAATCTTACACCCCTAATGGCCTGTGCAGAGATAGGGCAGTGATGTCAATACAGTAAGCACACGCACGCACAGATACACACAGGGCCCCCTTCGTTACAGCAGGCACATCCTATTTCCTGGTGGTCAGGAAAGAGCTTTGATGCTGCAACTGAGGTGTGTGTGTGTGTGAGTGTGTGTGTGTGTGTGTGTGTGTGTGTGTGTGTGTGAGTGTGTGTGTGTGTGTGTGTGAGTGTGTGTGTGTGTGTGTGTGTGGTGTATGTGTGTGAGTGTGTGAGTGTGTTGTGTGTATTAGTGTGTGTGTAGTGTGTGTGTGTGTGTGTGTGTGTGAGTGTGTGAGTGTGTGGTGTGAGTGTGTGAGTGTGTGTGTGTGTGTGTGTGTGAGTGTGTGAGTGTGTGTGTCTGTATGTACATGAGTGTCAGTGTGGAGTGCGTGAGTGTGAGTGTGTGTGTGTGTATATGTGTGAGTGTGTGAGTGTGAGTGTGTGTGTGTGTGTGTGTCTATGTACTGTACATGAGTGTGCGAGTGTGTGTGAATGCGTGAGTGTGAGTGTGTGTGTGTGTATGTGTGTGTGAGTTTGTGTGTGTGAGTGTGTGAGTGTGCGAGTGTGTGTGTGTGACTGTGTTTGTGTGCGCGTGTGTGTGAGTGTGTCTATGTATACGAGTGTGCGAGTGTACGAGAGAGTAATAGCCTGGGAAATGTGTGTTTGTGTGTAGCCACCGACACTGCGGGGGAGGGGGATTAATTGGTCTTCTTGTAATCCTTTAAGAGAGGACGCCTCACAGTGAAACAGGCAGGCTGTTCCACCACTTCCTCTTCCTGCTCTGTCCTCCTTGGTCAACGACGTGGCCCCATCATTACGCTCACACCCTTCCAATGCGGTCCCTCGTCCACATTAAGCAACGGTAGTGCACAACTAAACTAAAAAAAAAAGAAACCTCAAACCGCCAACAGGATGGACGAAAATGATCCCGATTTCACAAAACCGAGGCGTTTCAAAGTCCCCCTGAAGGGAGGCCATGACTCACGAATCTGCTGGAGTTGTTGTTGCGGACGGTCTTGGCGTTACCGAAGGCTTCCAGCAGGGGGTTCGACTGCAGGATGATGTCCTTCACGTGCTGCGGGAGGACAGACAGACAGACAGACAGAAACATGGACAGGAGCGTCACCATGGCGACCAGCTGATGGGGACGGAACCCCTGTCGCCGAACCGTAGCGCGCTCAGACGTTCAGGACCTCGCACACTTCAGGAGTTCGTGAACCCTGCTCGCACTTGGCTTAGTAATACCTGGAGTGATACCTCCACCTTAGACGGAGGAAGTGAGCACACCCATTAACGTGCAAGGTTTCCTGTGTTTTCTGTTTCAGTATCATTCACTCAATTTTAAAAATTTTTATTTTGCACTCCCTCACAGTTCACCTGAAGACGTCTATGAAGCCTTGGAAGGGGGGTGCGTAGGCGGTGGGAAACAGGTTACTGTAAATTTATGAAATTTGCTCAGATATGTCAAACAATTATTTGGCAAAGGTCTGGCACGATTGTCACAACTCCTTAGTTTTGTCAAGTTTTGTAATTCTCCAAGTGGTCTTCTGTAGCACAGAGTTTCTCATGTGCTAAGATTACTACCTGTTAAGTGCATATAAAAAATTGACCCATGAGGTTGTTTTGATTGACGACTTTGTCTTTGTGAATTTGTGTTTTATGTCACCCTGTCTGTACTGAATGGAGCCTGTCTGTATTGTGCGGGGAATGTCTGTACTGAATGAAGCTGGTCTGTACTGAATGAAGCCTGTCTGTACTGAATGAAGCCGGTCTGTACTGAATGAAGCCTGTCTGTACTGAATGAAGCTGGTCTGTACTGAATGAAGCCTGTCTATATTGTGTGGGGACTGTCTGTACTGAATGAAGCCGGTCTGTACTGAATGGAGCCTGTCTGTATTATGTGGGGACTGTCTGTAATGAATGAAGCTGGTCTGTACTGAATGGAGCCTGTCTGTATTGTGTGGGGACTGTCTGTACTGAATGAAGCCGGTCTGTGCTGAATGAAGCCTGTCTGCACTGTGTGGGGACTGTCTGTGCTGAATGAAGCCTGTCTGTACTGTGTGGGGACTGTCTGTACTGAATGAAGCCTGTCTGTGCTGTGTGGGGACTGTCTGTACTGAATGAAGCCTGTCTGTGCTGTGTGGGGACTGTCTGTACTGAATGAAGCCGGTCTGTACTGAATGAAGCCTGTCTGTGCTGAATGAAGCCTGTCTGTACTGTGTGGGGACTGTCTGTGCTGAATGAAGCCTGTCTGCTCTGTGTGGGGACTGTCTGTGCTGAATGAAGTCTGTCTGTACTGTGTGGGGACTGTCTGTACTGAATGAAGCCTGTCTGTGCTGTGTGGGGACAGTTTTTACTGAATGAAGCCTGTCTGTGCTGTGTGGGGACTGTCTGTACTGAATGAAGCCGGTCTGTACTGAATGAAGCCTGTCTGTACTGAGTGGGGCTGTCTGTACTGAATGAAGCCTGTCTGTGGTGAATGAAGCCTGTCTGTACTGTGTGGGGACTGTCTGTACTGAATGAAGCCTGTCTGTGCTGTGTGGGGACTGTCTGTACTGAATGAAGCCGGTCTGTACTGAATGAAGCCTGTCTGTACTGAATGAAGCCTGTCTGTGGTGAATGAAGCCTGTCTGTACTGTGTGGGGACTGTCTGTACTGAATGAAGCCTGTCTGTGCTGTGAGTACCTGCACTTTGGGTCCTCCTCCCGACACCTTGGAGATGTAGCCCATGATGTACTTCGCAGCGACAGTCTTTCCTGCTCCACTCTCGCCACTGTCCTCGCACACACACACACACACACACACACACACACAATAAAGACAGGCTGAAGGGCGAGGTCACAGAGAGGGGCAGGGTAGAAGCTGTGACAGAGTGAGTGAGATCACAACCGGTCCACTCAATCCCACAATCCCCCGTCATAATACCTGTTGATCTTAAAACGTTGGGGACAGTGAAATTAAGTGTCAAAAAAAGGTAATCTAGTTGGTATCTCTCTCTGTAAAAAAAACCCTGTCTGTCTGTTATCTGTTTTCTGAGAAGGTCAGCCAATGTCCGTGGCACCAGAAAGGCAGATGTCTCGAATAGAACAATGCAAACAGACTTTCTTTGTCTGACAGGGGGGTGGGGGGTGGGTGTTGGGGGGGCGAATCTGAGAAGCTCAGAATGCTTTATCTCTGGGTCATCTCACCTGATGTAAATATCAAACTCATACCTCTCTCTCTCTCTCTCTCTCTTTCTCTCTCTCTCTCTCTCTCTCTGCCTCTCTCTGCAACTTGCATCAGGTAACGCAAAAACAAGGACACGACACTTTCGACACGCGAGAATCATAAAAACTAAATGACTACGTGAATGAGATCATACGGTATATGTTCCTCTCTGACCTAGATACAGATGTGGCAACGCAGAAACTGCTGTCTAGGCACTGTCATAGATACCAACTGCACGGATATAATGCATGTTCTTTGCGTCAGATCTGAAATATACATAGTGCGAGTAAATTCCTATTCATTATGTCAATTATGTTCAACTTCTTTGCTTATTTCTTAGATTCAGACAGGGTGATGAGTATCAAATCAATGAGGGTACAGTCAGTGACTACACTCAACACAGCACGTAGCTTTCAGACTGGACAAGACATTATTACTTAAAATAAATACACTATCAGAAAAAAAGTGCCTATAAAGGTTCCTGTACAAATGCTTGTCACTGGGGCGTCAGGTACAGAAAATTGTCCCCCGAGCCAGCAATACATTACTTTATGTTACATTTATTTGACAAATGCTTTTATCCGAAGCTACATACAATAAGTGCACACCGAAGGTCGATGGAACAACTACAAAACGCAGGTCCGATAAGGTACAATGCTCATTATGTAACAGTTATTCATAGCCACTGAACACATCAAGTCCAGTTCACACAGTAAGCATAGGCTACATAATTGATTTGTACCTCTTTTTTTTTGCATGAGATAGTTATTAGTACTTAAATAATACACTATTGTACTTTTCGGGGTACATTTGGGAAATTTGTGAAAACAAAAACTCCTCTACACCCCTTTTTTCTGAGAGTGGATTACACTGTCACCACTCTGGGTTATCTATAGCCGCTTTTCCACCGCATGGTACCGGCTCAACTTGACTCGACTCGACTCGACTCTACTCGCTTTTGGTACCAGGTACTTCATTTTCCACTGCAGATAGTACCCCCATCAATGTAGCTGGTCGTCATAGCGACGCCGCATGAAACCGCCGTTTCTGACCAACCAGTGGTCTGCAGTGTTTTCACGTCACCTTTTGGTATCGCCTCAGCTCGCTTGGAACCTCGACGGAGGTGATACCAAAAAAAGTACCAGGTACCAGGTACTATCCACAACTTTTGCCCGATGGAAAACCAAAAAAGTCGAGTCGAGTCGAGTCGAGCCGGTACCATGCGGTGGAATAGCGGCTTTTAATCGAGTGACATTAAAACAAAATTTACTGGAGCCTGTGCCGATTCGTCCATGTGCCTTATACCACTGTATAAGTATAAATACATATCCAGCTTACCTGATGATGACACACTGATTCTCTTGATCTATCATCATGTTCCTGTACATGTTGTCTGATAGTGCATAGATGTGAGGAGGATTTTCATACTGTGCCTGAGAAAGAGAGAGAGACAGATTTTGATATTATTACTTTTGCAACTTACACAGTTAGGACTTTTACTTAGTGCCGTGAAAAGTATCTATCCTGATTTTCCTGATTCTCCTCTATTATTTCATATTTGTCGAACTGAATGTTTTCAGATCTTTAGACAAAATGCAATGTTATACAAATGGAAACTAAGCAAACAAGACCGATTTTTATAATTATTATTTCAACTGTTTAATGAAAAAAGTTTAAAAAAAATAAAAAAACACCCATATGACCCATATGAAAAAGTAATTGCCCACTTAAACTGAATAACTACTTCTACTTTTAACTCATCTGTCCATAGAACATTACACCAAAAAGCTTGGGATCATCCAAATGCTTTTTTTGCAAATGTGAGATGGGCATTTCTCTTGGTTAGCAGTACTTCCCGCCTTGCTGCTCTCCCATGAATCCCATTTTTTCCCACTCTCTTTCTTATCGTGGAGTCATGAACACTGACCTCAGCTGAAGCTACAGAAGCCTGCAATACTTTGGATGTTCTTCCGGGATCTTTTGTGACTTTCTGGATGAGTTGTTACTGCACCCTTGGAGAAATTTAGGCAGGCTTGGTATGGTACTCCTGAGAAGATTCACAATTGTTCCAAGTGTTCTCCAATTGGAGATAATGGCTCTCACTGTGGTTGAGTGGAGTCCCAGAGCCTTAGAAATTCCTCTCTAACCCTTTCCAGACTGATATACTTCATCAATTTTTACCTCAACTCTTCTGGAATTTAATTTGATTGTGGCATAGTGTGCACATGAAGACTTTGTGGTGACTCCTTCACTTTGCTAGTAGGGCTCAAGATGAATGAGGTTTAGATTCAACAGGGCTGGCTGCAATCAAGCCTGGCTGTGTTCAGTCAGCTGAATCTAATTATCACTTATTTTAGTTAATTGGTTAATTTAGTAATTAAGAGGGCAATTACTTTTTCACATGTGTGAAATGGGTGTTTGATAACTTCTTTCAATAAATAAATGAAATAACGATTTAAAAAATGATTCTTTATTTTGTTTCCATTGCTACTGTATTCCTTCTGTTTGTCATATCTTGTTATTATTATTATTATAAGTTGGTTTGGTTATACTGTATATTTTGCCATGTGCAGGCATGCCAATAAACGGTGGGGGAGAGAGAGCGAACAGGTTGATGAGAGAAGGGGAATTATAAGTTATAATATACAAATTGCGTGTGTGTGTGTGTGCGTGTGCGTGTGTGTGATTCAAACCGTCTGCTGCCGAGGAGGTACTCACAGCTCCCTGGTACAGTTCGATCTCTCGATCGGTGAAGTACGGCATCTGCTTGAACGGGTTGACCGATATAAGGACGGAGCCGATGTACGTCTGAGCGTAGCCGTTAAAGGAGTAACATGGTGGTTGAACGTGACACTTCTCAGTTGTCTTTAGGCAACAACAAAACAAATGTGCATATTTTTTTATTATTCAGTCATTTCAATGTACTTTAAAACGTATTTTTCTAAGCCTAAATTTCCCACTATAAAAGTTCACCCGAACCATCTGGGCGTGGTAATGAGAACTGTCAGTTAGCTATGATTGACAGACCGTGCCCCGTTACCATAGCTACCCCCATGATACGCGCTCTTTTTGGGAGACTGAATTTTCACAAGCTAGCTAGCTTAGTAGTATATCAAGTATCGATAGATAGCTAAGGTAAGGACGTTGTAATTTTTGCTATCTAGCTAGCCAAGTTAAGATAAAAGCACAACTATAACGTCCTCATAAAAGCAAACTAGCTAGCTAACGTTAGCGATAACATTGCTTTATGAAAGCAAACTACCTAGCTAGCTAACGTTAGCTAGCTAGCTAAATGAATATAACCAGAAATAATCTAATAGTCCTTAAAAGGCACTCTAATTTAAGTGAACCTAACGTTAGTCAAATATTTGCATTGTCTTGCCTGTAAGCCAGCGGCGCAAACTATGGGTCTCGAGTTATCCATGGGTTTACGGGGCGTGGAAAGGGGAGTGGTTACTGTGTTCGTGACGCACCAAGTTGACAACTTTCTCAACCGGTTGATGGGGTGGGGGAGGGTGAGGGGGAGGGGGATACGTCACGCAGAGCCGACCGCAGAGCTCCGTCTGTTCCGCGCGGTGGCGACTACCCACCCAGAACGGCGGTTAGCCGCTTCGCTAACGGTGCGTTAAGCTTCAACGTTGGGCAGCCACCCCTGAAAGACCCTGAGAGTCTGATTCTTGCCTGCTGTTTCTGTGTCTGGCACGGTACTGCTACAGTAGGCTACAGGTGATCTCTCAATGTCGTTTAGAGGGCTGTCACGCAGTATAAAGGGAACTAATTAATTACAGAAACATACCAGAGGACAAGACGGTACATATGCACGTATTACGAACCATTTCAACTTCTTTATTTAGTCATTTAGCGAAGTGTCTTGTATCTTAGATTTGGGAAATAGCGACAAAGCCAAGTTTTCAAGCTGGGTTAAGTCATTTAAAGGCATTCTGAAAAAAAAAAAAACATGTTAAAGATATTTGATTGTTTGGTGTATACACAATAGATTCTGTTTTCCTCGGATGTTATGTTGTGGTTGAATGTGCACTATTCTGTTCAGGTTGTGCTGCTTCTTTGAAAAGCAGAAGGGAAAACCCCACTTCCTCAAACGCTGCTGCCCACTACAATTTTTACTAACATTTAAAGCTCAGAACACTTCTGTGGACTCGGAGACATTATATTCTGAGTAGCCTAACTCTTCAGTAACTACGCAACTTCACACAGCTTTCACTAACCATACAGCGGTCCGCAAATGGGTTTGGGTTCCACCTGTCAAATTCTGTGTTTTGTTTATTTTATCTTAAGCGGACAGCGGATAAGGCAACCTCCGCAGAGAGAATGAACATAAATGACAGGCTGCTGTAAATTTGAATGAACAATCGGCTGTTATTTGCTGAATTTACCCGCAAGTAACAAAACAACAACAACAAAAAAAGAAATGGTAAATGTGTAGTGACAAAGTTTGGGAATCCTGTCAGTTGGTACTTAGTAACACCTCCCTTTGCCGAAATCACGGCTTCTGAACGGTTCTTGTGGCCAGCAAACAAGGTCTTCTGTTCTCGCGGTAGGAATTTTTCCCCAGCTCTTCCTTGTAGAGCCCTTCTAGTCCTGAAATATTCTTCGGTCTCCTTGCAATGCACTGCAGGTCTGAGATCTCCCCACAGATTTCCAACGATATTAAGATCTGGGGACTTTTCATGAGGGCCATTCCCAAAACCTTAAACCCGTGTTCCTTTAAGGAGTTTGTGGTTGATTTTGAGGCACGTTTTGGAGCGTTGTCTTTCTGAAATATCCAAACTCTTTTTCAGCCCTTCCCCATCTCATTTAGCTTCAAAGATTTTTCGATATTTAATCTGAATCTATTTCTTCCTTCCTCCCGCACAATATTTATTGCAGTGGAAATTCCCAGAAGAAAGAGTTTAGATATCTTCTTAATTATTTTTAATTTTAAGTTCTCAGTCGGTTGCGCAGAGGAGCCCACGTGGAGGGGAAGTACAGCGCCCTGAGAGGCTAGAAGGGTCGGGGTGTTTATTAAGCTCTGACATCGTCGTCACCTGGCCATTTAAGGCCTAACGAGTCAATCAATTTTTGAGACCTTTTTTTAAACAAAAGTATTGATGAATCAATTGAAAGGGTGCCTAAATTTTTTTTCATGTGCCACTTTCACTATTTAATGTTTTCAGACTGGTAGGTTGAGAAAGTATAGAGTAACTGTGCATTCAAGTTTGCGGAAATGTGTGTCATGCTTAATATTGCACCTAAAATTATGTTGTGTTGACTTGTTTTCACTGAGGGATTCAACAATACATTCAGTTTGACTAAGGGTGCCAAAAGTTCTGCATGTAGCTGTTTATCCTGCAGCTTAGGGAAGTGTGTGCACTGTTGAGTCACACAGTGAGTTTGTGCAAAACAGGAACAGCGATTGTGTCCTTGTTTGTCAGTATGTGTGTGTGTGTGTGTGTGTGTGTGTGTGTGTGTGAGTGTGAGAGAGAGAGTGCATATTTTATATAATTAAACTATGAATAATATGTGTCTTGGATTAATATAGTTCCATTTCAGTACCTCAAGGCTTTCTATGGATCACACAAGAGGCACTATGACTGAATTATTTTGCTTAACTGATTTTTTTGTTTGTTGTTTTTTTACCAAAATGAGACATCTTACTATTTGACATCCTAGGCGTCACAAAATTCAATTCATGTGTGAATAGAAAATATGAATATGCATTTCAGATAAATGTTTGACAGGAGGCTAAAGTCTACATTTATGCGGTTAGCTCAGAGATGGCAGGGCTCTGAACTCCCAATTATAGATTATTCAAACAGCGACGAAGCGGTTCGCTGCGCGCTAGACCATCTCACAATCTCTCCTTGTATGGTGAAATAATCCTGGCTGACTGCGTGTCTGCGTCTCTGCATGTGGGTGAAGCATGACCGTGTCAGTCGTTTGCTTACTTCCTCAATGATTTCTTCTTCTCGGCAAAGAGAAGCGAGGCAAGTTGGGTCTCGAGAACACCGTGGTGTGCATGAGGACGATTTCGTGGCCCCCTTGCCCCCGTCGCAAGCGAAAAGGAACGTGTCTCTCACTGGCCTCTTTCACAGTGATACCGAGGAAGCCGTCAAACAACAACACAACCCTTCCACGAACTCGGGAGTTCATTCTGAGGCTTTGATTTCTGTGAGAAGTCACGCTTGTGGCTTGTCGTTGCAACTGGATGCCCTTTATCGGCGGTGGACATTGATGAAGGCTTGGGCCAGAATTCGGGCATGCAGTTGCTTTAAACATCCATCCATCCATTCATTATCCATACCAGCTTATCCTGGGAAGGGTCACTGGGGGTGCTGGAGCCTATCCCAGGGTGCATTGGGCAAGAGGCTAGAATACACCCTGGACAGGCCGCCAATCTATCGCAGGGCAAACTACTTTAAACATACAGTGCAAATTTGTGGACCTTTTCGGACCATGGTGGACCTTTCTGTCTTTTTCACATTTATGAATTAATTCAGCACGCTAAAAAAATATTGTATTGCATCAAGTTCCATCGAGGTGTTTAGCAGATGCTCTTCTACAGAGCATCTTACACGAGTGCAAACAAAAAAGGTTTTGTTGGTTCTGTAGATTCCCCCCCTACCCCCAGCCCCCCTTTAGCACAAGAGCTTTTAGCATACATGTTTCTTGACATTTACAGTCTTAATTGCTGTAAAAGTTTCACTTTCTTTACAAAAAAGGAAAAAGAAACTGTTCTCGTTGTTAGTGTTAGTGTTAGTGTTAATCAGTTTAACCACCAGGGTCCAAGTTGAACTATGCGGTTGTTCCCTGTACTTGGACCGGTACTTCTCTCTAGGGGTTTCGTCATACTTGTTCCTGGTTATGGTTATACACTTTGTTGTACGTCGCTCTGGATAAGAGCGTCTGCCAAATGCCTGTAATGTAATGTAATGTAATGTAATGTAAACGAATGAATTGCTCTTTCCGTTACGGCGAGGCAGGAGGAGCTGAAGGATACGAAGATGTAGTCGTCCAGGTATCTCTTCTTCAGGTTCTCCACAATGGCGTCCTCCGTGATCTTGGACAGCAGCACCATGTCGTCCACCCCGCTCTGCTTCACATTCTGGCTCTGCCAGTGGTATTTGCTCCCCTGTGTGGAGGGAGAGGAGACCTTTGGGTTTCGGTGTTCTGGGACGGGAACCTGCCGAGCCGACTGCTGCCGTAAAAAGGCTCTGTGCCGCCATTTTGGGCCTCAGCCATCCCTGGGCAGCACGATTTAACCCCTCAACCCCCTGCTTTACGATTGCCCACCTCCAACCTCCCTGCTCCACGATCCCCCCCCCCCCCCCCAGCCCCTCCCTCTACGATTGCCCCACCCAACCCACCGCTCCACGCCCACAGCCAAAAAAAGCCCAGAGCAATACTTTTTCTGGGGGCCCAGATTTCCTAGCTATGCCCCCGAGACTACCTACATTCCTCAGAACTGGCTATTAGTTCATTAACAGAACCCCCCCCCCCAAATTTTGAGTGTCAACTCAATCAGGTTCGTAGTAGCATAACGGTACAAGGCTGACATATGAGACTGCTCACTGTTTAATATGGGTTAGACCTGGAAATAATTACTCTATGACATATATTGACAATTATGCATAGAGCCTGCAAAACAGAACCAAAATATCTGTTACAACATCAAATTCGATTTCATAAATTACGTGTTGGCTCTCAATTGTTGATTCTGCAAAACAAGAGAACTGGAGAGTAGTGAGAATGAAACAGACACTTATGAACTAGTGACAGTCAGTGCAGAACGTACGTACTTCCATCCCATCAGACAGTTGCTTTCATAAATGACTCATAAGCATGTGAGCGTTGCTTTTTGGCAAATGTCTTGTATAATGCCCAAATGACAAGTGCCTCAAATATGAAAAGACCCATTTACAGGTATCAGATGAGATTGCCTGTTTGAAAATATCTCAACACTTAGAAGCTCTAAAGCCTGCCCATTTTTTTCCTTGTCCCAAGACCAATGATGTCAACCCATGTTTCAAATGGTAAATGGACTGCATTTATATAGCGCTTTTATCCAAAGCGCTTTACAATTGATGCCTCTCATTCGCCAGAGCAGTTAGGGGTTAGGTGTCTTGCTCAAGGACACTTTGACACGCCCAGGGTGGGGTTTGAACCGGCAACCCTCCAACTGCCAGACAATCGGTCTTACCTCCTGAGCTATGTCGCCCCAGTTTCAGAAATTAATCCACACATTTTTCAGCTGTGCTGTTCACAAACAGACAGACAAAAGCACGCTGATGGTCAAATGACCTCTGACATTGTGTAAGCAGAGGAGGCAGTTGTGACATCCGCATTATTTAACCCAAATTGTTTTATTTCTCGGTTTGAGTAGTTTTTTGGTTTGAGAGGGCAGGGATTTTTACACTAAGGGCTTGTTTCCTTTTTTTCACGGTTCCCAGCAGCTGACATACATACAATATATAAAAATAGGGGGGGCGACATAGCTGAGGAGGTAAGAGCGGTTGACTGGCAGTCGGAGGGTTGCCGGTTCGATCCCCCGCCCTGGGCGTGTCGAAGTGTCCCTGAGCAAGGCACCTAACCCCTAATTGCTCCCAACGAGCTGATTGGTACCTTGCATGGCAGCCTTTCACCGTTGGCATGTGAGTGTGTGTGTGAATTGGTGAATGAGAGGCATCAATTGTAAAGGGGGCAGTATATAAATGCAGTCCATTTACCATAAACAGAGAGGTTGGTGGGCCCAAAGGAGGAATGTTTCAATCAAACTGTAGAGTGTAGAGTAACTGGGCACTGAGAACTTGATCACCACTTAAAGGGTTGGGGGCTAACAGTTCCTTTTCCCTCCTGCTAGGAGACAAACTAATGCACCAAGCTGATTGGGTGACAGTTATCTGCTAAGCAAACTTGCGTCATTCTATCTGCAGGATCTTTTTTAATCCTCCATTCTCTCATCATTTTGTTCGGAATGGCCACTTGCAGGGCTGCCCAACCCTGTTCCTGGAGATCCGCCGTCCTGTCGGCTTTCATTTTGACCCCAACATGGCACCCCTGACTCTACTAATTATCAGCTCTTGGAGATCTCCATGTTGCTGAATGAGGTGTGGCTTTGTTAGGGCTGGAGTGAAAACCTACAGGATGGTAGTTCTCCAGGAACAGGGTTGGGCAACCCTGCTCCAGCTGCTGAATGAGGTGTGGCTTTGTTAGGTTTGGAGTGAAAACCTACAGGATGGTAGATCTTGAGGAACAGGGTTGGGCAACCCTACCTGATAGTATGCAGTTGGCCTCATGCCACTATCTCTGCAGCTAGTGCAGGGGATCGTAGTCTAGTGCCCACTCTCCTGCAAGGCTGGCAGGGTAGTCAACTGCTCTTCACACCTCTGCCCACATGCCAGGCTTTGCACAGACACACAGCCAGAAGAAGACATTTCAAGTGCAGCTTTAGCAAACAGGTTGCAGGCACCCAGTCCGTCAGCAAAGGTTGCTGGAGAGAGTGATGGGATGCGGGTCTGTGCCCAACAGTATCGCTCCCAAACCCTATGCTACTGCCTACAGTTGGCACTGCTCTGGTTGGGGTTCGATTTTAGGTAAATTTTGAGACACATTGAAGACACACTCAGAAAATTGCAGATATACAGAGGCATATTGGCAAACAAGCATGCAATGACACAGACTTAATATCACACACACGCGCACACACACATACACGTAGTATTACACAAACCCACAAACAGATAAAATCACACAGCCAGGCATTTCCTCTGGCACAGAGACACACAGATCTATGAATGATACAGAGGCATGTAGGGGGTAAAACCAATGCACAGGAGCAAGGACGACAACACATACAATTAAAGACACACTAACCTCACAGTCAATTACAGACATACACACATCTCAACCAATTACAGACACACATAATCACATACACCTCACAGACATTTACATACAAGCCTGGTTTGGGCCTCAGCCATCCCTGGGTGAGATGATTCATATTTTTCGTAACTCTGTTTAATTGTGCAGTGTTGTTACTTATGTGTCAGCAGTGATCGGTTCTTCAGCTCCAATCCCCCATCTTAACGATTGCCCACCCCCAACCCCCCGTCTCCATGATTGCCCACCCCCCAACGCCCCCCCACTCCATGACTGCCCACCCCCCAACCCCCCGTCTCCACGATTGCCCACACCCCAACCCCCCCCCACTCCATGACTGCCCAACCCCCAATCCCCCATCTTCACGATTGCCCAACCCCCCCACTCCACGATTGCCCACCCCAACCACCCACCCACTCCACGATTGCCCACCCCAACCCCCACCCACTCCACGATTGCCCACCCCCAACCCCCCCCCACTCCACGATTGCCCACCCCCAACCCCCCCACTCAGAGTGGAGTCAGTGCAGGAGCCCCAGACCCAGATCTTGCGGGTGTCTGCTGGTTTTTTGGCCTGTTTCAGCGCTCCAGCGCTTAGCCTTAGCGTCATATTCCCGGCTAAGGTGCGCGCGGACGTGTAGGAAAAACCACGGACTCATTTAGAGATCGAGATCTCTGGGAAAAGGGTGTTCAGCAGCCGAGCGGCTGGCTCTGTCAGAGAGACAGAGTAAATAAATATAAATATATCTCCTCTACGATCCACTCGGTCCCTGCCCCTTGTCCGTCGTGGCCTGAAGACGCACCTCTTCAGGCTGTACCTGGACTATCAACCACCACTCTGGAGGGCACTCCCAATCTCGGATCACTCTTATCACTTATATCCTTCCACTTTGTACCTGTAGCACTTTCATGTTACACGTGCACCTCCATCTTATACTGCCCTTGTGTCGTGGATGTTGTAGGTCGTCGTCATACCTCATGATAGTTTGACTCTCTAACCTAGCCTATGCTTCCTGTGTGAACTGGACACACATAACAAGTTACATAACAAGTATAACATTGACCGTTAAGAGTGCCTTCAGGTTCCTATTGCTTTGCCGCTTTTACTTTTTCGTAATTTGGACTGGAAAACAACCCTTTTTGAAACTGAAGTAAACCCTTCTTTTTTTCCACAGGCAGACCGGCGATGCGTGTGGATGTGATCGATGGTTATTGTCTTTACTGGTCAAAGTTTCTGCATAAAGAGAGCTTTCTGTCGGTCCTCAGGGGAGCTGAATTTTCTCATGTCACTGATGGCTGCAGTTTGTCAAACATAAATGTAATGTCATTTCAGGTTTCTGAGCTGAGCCTTTTTTGGTTTTTTACAGAAGGGATCTAATTTCAAGGGTGTTTTTGGTCGAGCATCGTTAACCACAACCATAAATATACTAAATACTGAGTCCGAAAAACACATATGAAAAACGCAGTATGGGGGGGGGGGGGTGGTTGGGGGGCGGGGGATATCTGTGACTTCTGCAGCAGCCAAAAAAAAAAACCCCAAAAAAAACCACATGTGCAAAGCTATACATTTACTGTCTCTCTTGTCTCATCTCAAACTCAGCAAGCATCACCTACCTACCAGCTGGTGCCACTTGGGGGGGAGTTAGAATTGGGTCATGTTTATTCAATATAAAAATTCTTTAAAAATGAAACCTAGGATGTGAACCCAAATATAAGAAATATAAAATATATTGTAATATATATTACTCAGAGGAACATGGCATGTATTGCAAATATATGTGAAAGTACACAAGCCTTTATGTAGGCAAATGTGTCTGCCAAAAGTGACAACATACAAGATGCTGGAAATATAATTAGAAATATATTGCAAAATATATTTTCATTATATTGTGTTATACGTTCATAGTTTATTCAACTGTGATTTCTATGTGTCATGCACTTTCAGTGACAGAAATAATTATTGAGAAATGTATTTAATTAAATATAATGTAATGGTGTTTTCTTTTAAGCAATATATACATTTTGGAAATGTAATTATTTTTTTGTAATGGACAGGCCAGCGTAGCCTGGTGTCTGGATTTAGTAGCTGCTGACTGTGGGGCAGGAAACAGTGGTAGTCATGGCGACAGGGAAAATGGCAGCTCTGACGGTGGAAAAGATGGCAGCATCAGCAGTCCTGGTGAGTGAATCAGCCGATTGCAAAAGAGAGACTTGTGACATTTAGCAAAAGAAAATGTGGCTGCAGTTGATGAGGCTGCTATTTATACGCTGGTCTCGTAACCTCACTATGAGAATCAGTCATGCTGAGCGGCTCATCCTGTTAAGGCTCTGTTACAGTGTGTGGACGGGCCTCATGGTCTAGTTTCTGTTAAGGCTCTGTTCCAGTGTGTGGATGGGCCTCATGGTCTGGTTTCTGTTGAGGCTCTGTTCCAGTGTGTGGATGGGCCTCATGGTCTGGTTCCTGTTGAGGCTCTGTTACAGTGTGTGGATGGGCCTCATGGTCTGGTTTCTGTTGAGGCTCTGTTACAGTGTGTGGATGGGCCCTATAGCCTGGTATCTATTAAGGCTCTGTTCCAGTGTGTGGATGGGCCCCATGGTCTGGTTTATGTTAAGGCTCTGTTCCAGTGTGTGGATGGGCCCTATAGCCTGGTATCTATTAAGGCACTGTTCCAGTGTGTGGATGGGCCCCATGGTCTGGTATCTGCTAAGGCTCTGTTCCAGTGTGTGGATGGGCCCCACAGTCTGGTTTCTGTTAAGGCTCTGTTCCAGTGTGTGGATGGGCCCCACAGTCTGGTTTCTGTTAAGGCTCTGTTCCAGTGTGTGGATGGGCCCCATGGTCTGGTATCTGCTAAGGCTCTGTTCCAGTGTGTGGATGGGCCCCATGGTCTGGTATCTGCTAAGGCTCTGTT
>NC_057936.1:2921849-2926849 GCF_018555375.3 Anguilla rostrata
CCGAATGCCACAAGTACTAACACTCAAGCAACCATTAGAAAAATACAAAAATAAATTAAGACCACCAACTTAAAATCAGCAAAGAAAGTAAAGCACATCTTAAACACTGCATGTATTTACAGCACTGTGTATTTATTCATTTATTTTGTTTCAACTGATGTACATAAGGATCAAAGGCATTTTTAATATTATTGGACATACAGTACACGCCTCTATTTATTAGTATGTAAAAACAACACACAACAGTTGCCCATCACATTTGCTCAGAGAAAAAAAAAATGGTTTTGCCGTGGTCAACCATGATTTTATTTTCTGAAAGAAACACCAGAGACTGCAAAATAAATCTACTTATAGCTTATACTGTAAACAGTTAAATGACACAAATATTTATTTGTGAATTTCCTCAAAAAGATGGGATTCAGTAGGAAGTTGTAAGTCGTTGATACCCATATATGTGTGGGGATGTTTGGCTATGAATTTCACCGGATAAAGCAGCATAATTAGAACAGTCTTAGACCAACAAAGGATGTCTAAAGAAACTCCCAGCATCCTCTGGGGGACTGTCAACCGTTTTTTTAGTCACGTGTGGACATGGCTGACTCTGACCTCAAGCGAAACCAATATGCATTAAAACAAAAAAAAAACAGTAAAACTCTAAAAATAATGTCAATGTGAAATAGCACCGTTCCAAAGCACCATGGGTAAGAGGAAGGTCACACTTGGCCTCGTGACCTTCACCCTTGGCCTCGTGACCTTCACCCTTTGCAATGTTCTACAAAAGAAACCGATTCCTCTATTACGAGCGTGATACTTGTGCATTACAAGAGCGAGCATTTATTTATTTATTTATTCATTCACTTATCTATTTATTTTTCTGCGATTGTGGAAAAATGCGTACGGAAAAAAGGCCTCCATTTTGGATCTGAGGCTGTGGTTAAGTAATGACAGCCCATTAACCCAGGCCAGGCAGCCCGGCAGCCCGGCAGCCAGGCAGTCCACCATAATGCCAGAGCCCACATTTAACAGACGAGAGAGGGATGTTCCAATCTCATGCGTGGGAACCGAGGTTTTTTTAGCCTTAGCATGTGGTGCTTAAAGACCCTGCGCAAAGCAAAAATAATTACTTTAAGGTGTATTATACATAAATCTTAAAATAAAATAAAGACTATGATTTTAAGATTAAACTGAGATTTGAGTTTTTTTAATTTATTCTAAAAGCCACAACGAGCTTATACTGCCCCCTGCAGGGAGATTTTTGTATAGTTCTCATTGAGAAAATGTTAAGTACAGAAGAATGGCACTTTACATTTTAACCAATCAGCGGTGTGTCCATTTAGCAGGTGGCCAATCAGAATTAAACTTGCAGTACCAGAACTGACCTGCAGTCAGACCTCCAGTTAGCCTGTTTACAAATCACATACTTATATCCTTTATATATCTTGCAAAAAAAAAAAAAGAAAAAAAAATTACATATCTTGATATTTATGGCTTAATGAATGTTTTGAAGTCCAGAAAAAAGTGATCGCTCAGGGTCATTAGTGCACCAGGTTTGAAGGATCAAACTCAGGTTTGAGGCCTCAGCAGAAACCGGTGGTCACTGTCTGGTCACCCCCCCCCCAAATCATCTTCCTCGAGGCGAGCGTTTGAGCCCCGCCCTCCCTGAAAGCGCACGAGCATAGCAGTTCAGCAACAGTGTTATTGTACGACACAACTGAGTCATGCACCTTTCCTGGCCGGGTTAAGGGACCTCGCTGTGTCTGTTTAAACGCCGAGCGCAAGGCGTGTAAACTGCAAGGAGCGTGGATGTGGCGGGACGGGCGTCTGCGCAGAGACACCTGTGCTGGATCACAACGGCGTCTGCGCAGAGACACCTGCGCTGGATCACAACGGCGTCTGCGCAGAGACACCTGCGCTGGATCACAACAGCGTCTGCGCAGAGGCACCTGCGCTGGATCACAACGGCGTCTGCGCAGAGACACCTGCGCTGGATCACAACAGCGTCTGCGCAGAGGCACCTGCGCTGGATCACAACGGCGTCTGCGCAGAGGCACCTGCACTGGATCACAACAGCGTCTGCGCAACTAGCTCTCTCCGCGCTGCCGACGGGACACTGACCTGCAACCTACCAGAAATCAATGACAAAATAAAAGTAGTTTTTTTTCCTGTTCTGTGTGACACCCTAGGAAAAAAATCACAATGGCCTGAAGAATCGAGGACGGAGAGAACGGAGGGAAAAACAGAAAAAAGAAACAGATATTCATCCTTCTTTTCATCCGAAACACACCCGTGGCAAGGTGCAGAGGTTTCGTACAGATCGACTGACCGTATGCAAATGAGCAGGCAACACAGGTATCCGTCCACCCGCATCAGAATAATCGAGTGGAATTTCAGACCGTCTGAAAAATGGCGGGAACAACACAGCACATGGAAGAGACTGGCGGGTCGGACTACTGGCGTGAATTTGGAATAAGCCCGTGGACCTGAAGAAGACAGACACACCTGTGTGGAGTGGGGGCCCACCTGTGGAGTGGGGATACACCTGTGGAGTGGGGGGGGCACACCTGTGGAGTGGGGACACACCTGTAGAGTGGGGGCACACCTGTGGAGTGGAGGGGCATACCTGTGGAGTGGGGCACACCTGTGGAGTGGGGACACACCTGTAGTGTGGGGGGGGGCACACCTGTGGAGTAGGGGCACACCTGTGGAGGGGGGCTACACCTGTGGAGCAGGGGCACACCAGTGGAGTAGGGACACACCTGTGGAGTGGGGACACACCTGTAGGGTGGGGACACACCTGTGGAGTAGGGACACACCTGTAGGGTGGGGACACACCTGTGGAGTGGGGACACACCTGTAGGGTGGGGACACACCTGTGGAGTGATCGCACTGTGTACAGACACGCCAACATTTTCAACCCAGTCTGAAATGCCCAGCAGCGTCCTAACGGCCAGTCTCAGATCACACAGCTGATGTTAAACAGCGGCGCTGTCCCGCTGTAGTCTCTCTTTCACTCCCTCTTCCCCCTCTGCAGTCTCCCAGCAGCTCGCCCCCCCCCCCCCCAAAGTGGAATGCGCAGCTGGGACGGTCTCAGGCCCAGAAGAGGAGGAGGAGGAGGAGGAAGAAGAGGCTCAGTGTCCCTGGCAGGTCTTACAGCACATCTGCCTGAAGTACGGTCGGCTGCAGAACTTGAACCTGACCACAAGGGGGCAGTATGCCACTGTGTTCACGTCTTTGCATTCTACACACACAAAAAAAAACACAAAGAAGAGGATAGTGATTAACCCTTTGAAGAGAACATTTTTTTTGGAATGATATTCAAAATTCTAAGTCAGCGTTCTAGAACTCCACTGCTTTCAGTTACTAGTAGTGATTCTTACATCAGCATTGAAACGTTCTGCTAAGAACATTCTAAGCACACGTTTTTGACCTCCCAACTTGAAAGGGTTAAACCGGTTCTGCGGTACGCTAACTAGCCCCACGTGCAGTGAGCGAGATTCGCTAGCCTCTCCAGATAATGGATGCTCACCAGACTCAGCTCCTAGCTCTGTCCTCTCTGCTTCTGCCAGAGGTTCCTTTTGGCACGACAGGACTTTCTTGTGTGAAATGACAGTACAGAATGTCCAATGCAACTGCACTGTCCAACATTACACACCCATCAACACGTTTTTAGAAGATCAAATTAGTCTTTTTTGTCATTTTTGGCTCTGACACTACGAATGCGGAGTAGAGTATCTGGCGAGCATACAGAATCTGTGTCTGGTGGCAGTCTGGTGTGGGCGACCCCTGACCCCTCACCTTCGGGGCTGTCCGTGGGGCCGGTGTCGCACCGGCTCTGGCACTGCTGCATGGCGGCGGGCCGCTGGGCGTCCAGGCACTCGCTGGACGGCTGGCCGGTGCGCGTGAGACACTGCACGGAGCGCTTCTCCTGACCCAGCCCACACTTAGAGGAGCACTGAGACACGGGGCACACACACACACATTTACTATACACATACACACATACAATATACACACACACACACACACACACACTTACTATATACATAAACACACACACACACTTAGAGGAGCACTGAGACACGAGGCACACACACATTTACTATACACACACACACATACAATATACACACACACACATTTACTATACACACACACACATACAATATACACACACATTTACTATACACACACATACATACAATATACACACACATTTACTATACACACATACATACAATATACACACACATTTACTATACACACACACATATAATATACACACACACACATTTACTATACACACACACACATACAATATACACACACACACACTTAGAGGAGCACTGAGACACGGGGTAAACACATTTACTATACACATACACACACACACACACACACACACATTTACTATACACATACACACACATACAATATACACACACACATTTACTATACACACACATACTTACTATACACATACACACACATACAATATACACACACACATTTACTATACACACACACACACTTACTATACACATACACACACATACAATATACACACACACATTTACTATGCACACACATACATACAATATACACACACATTTACTATACACACACATACATACAATATACACACACATTTACTATACACACATACATACAATATACACACACATTTACTATACACACACACATACAATATACACACACACACTTACTACACACACACATTTACTATACACATACACACACACACATACAATATACACATACACACACATACACACACACACATTTACTATACACACACACACACACACATACAATATACACACACACACATTTACTATACACACACACACACATTTACTATACACATACATACAGAGACACGTACAATATACACACACACACACACATTTACTATACACATACATACACACACACATTTACTATACACACACACACATACAATATACACACACACACTTACT